>NC_058091.1:287685000-287912500 GCF_020171115.1 Neogale vison
GGGGCAGTTTGGGAATACAGAACTTTACAGTTGTATTGTGTTCACATTGTATTCTTGAGGAAACTGAAACTAAGGGATGTTATGATTTGTCTGATGTCTGACTCCTAGATAAGTAATGGTACCCAAGTTACAAATCAACTCTTCAGACACTGTATGCTGTGATTTATTTTATCACAACTAATTTAGCTCAGCTGCAGAAATTCTCTTTACATAACAAAGACCTCAAATATTTAACTTCAGTTTTCTATGTGCTTAGGTCATTGCTGCGTTCACCTATCCTAGCAAAAATTCAGTGCTTTCGTAGCTTTTCAATGACAAAAAAAAAATTCTTAAGGCAGACAATCTAAAAGCATTTCCTTTTCTTCTCCAACTTTACTTTTTTTTTTTTTTTTTTTTGGAAATATTTTCAAATCCACAGAAAAACTAGAAGAGCCTTGGTAAAACTGATAACACCCTATCAAATTATCCAAATTCAGCAGTTGTTACTGTTTTCCCTTATTTGCTCACTTTCATTCTTATGAGCTATTTGAAAGTAAGTTGCAGACATGACTTTCACCCTTAAATCCTTCAAGTTCCATGTCCTAAGTCTCTATTAAGCACAATACCAATTCCACACCTAAAAAACCTTAGTAGTTTTGTAGTATTATCTTGTAGTTGTACAGTTCATATTAACATTACTTAACAGTCCCAAAAATCTTCCATAGCTGTTTTTCTTTCCACTTTTCCCCAGATTCAGTCAGAGCCCATGAATTACATTGGTCATTTGTCTGAATATACAACAAATGTCTCATCGTCTTTCTTTTTTCCCTAAATACTCACATTTGGTGGGGTGGGGCAAGAGTCTTACTTGTGGAATATCCCAATTTCTGAATTTGGGTTTTTATTACATAGGTGATGTGAACTCCTTGCAGCATTACATCCGTAGGCACATAATCACAAGTTTTTCCACTAGAATAGTTGGTTAAGGTGCTGTTTACCAGATTTCTCCATCATAAAGTTTCATTTTTCTTTCTATTTAGTTAGTGTTAATCTTTATAATGATACTTTGATGCTCTGAGAACACCCCATTCCTCATTAACCATTTATCCAGTGGAGTTAGCCTTCTTTTATGATCTTTGAGAAAAGGGTCATGTCTAACAAGGTAAACTCGTATTCAGGGATTTTTTCCTGCTCTTGCTGCTGTTATATTATTTTTTTAAGAAGTTAGTCTTGTTTTAGCGTATTAGACTTTAGTTTTTTTCCTTTCTTGTAGGACCATAGATCGTTCTGTTTTTAAGCCAATTGTTCAAATAGCAGTGATTGAAAATTCTGAATCACTGGACTGTCAGTTATTGGCAGTCACACATGCAGGTATGTTGTTTAATTTATATGTCTGCTATTGCGTTTAGAACTTGATGATCCTTAGATCTGGAAATTTATTAGGAATGTATTTTAACTTCTGTACCAATTTTCAAGCCATATTAATAATTCATAAAATTAAGGATTTTGAAAATTGGAAGATTGTTCTGGTTTTGTCTCCTCATGTTATAGATGAAAAACTAAGCCAGAACAGTAAAGTGGCTAATATTCTGTGACAGAGCCTGAATAGGGAAAAAGGACTCTCCTGGCTTTTAGTTGCAGATTTCTTCTGCTAAAATGCGTTGATTCACCTGTCAATTCCAAGTGACATTTTCTTGGAACTCTACTTCAGGTGTTCTTACACATGGTGATTTAAGATTAGTCAGGAAAGTGATTCTATGACTTTTTAACAGGTGTCTGTATTTCACTGTGGAATTGCATCAATAATACAAGTCCTCAAGTCTTTCATTTTCTGTTACTGACGTATAATTTTATCCCTTCATCAGGTGTAAGGTTATATTTCAGCACTTGTCCATTCAGACAACCATTAGCACGACCTAATACATTGACACTGGTTCATGTCCGCTTACCTCCTGGATTCTCAGCGTCTTCAACAGTGGAAAAACCTTCAAAAGTACATAAAGCTCTTTACAGTAAAGGTAGGTTCTGCTATCCTTTCAGATTTAAGATTGGATTTTTCAAATTGTTAAAGTGTCATCTGAGCCATTTGAAAATAATAAATTTTCCAGTAAAATTTGGAATATTTTAATTTCTTACTCTAATTACACCCTTATCACCTATAACCATCCATTGGACTTAAGGCTGATATCACTAAAGTCAATATAAAGGGAATAAGTCAGCAGAAGGAGCTGGAATTGAGCACAGGAGAGTGTATTTCAAAATCAACTAATATTGCTAAGATGATACTTTTTATGGTTTACTCTGCCATTCCACTAGTAACTTCATCATTTTTATTCATGATATATTGAGATGATCAGTACATGAAATTCTATTCATTGAATATTAGATACCACTGATTGAAGTCACATTTTTAATATACTAAGTATAACTTTTTTAAGTCAATTAAATTCATAAGCTCATTGATTGGAAAATATATCCTAATGTCAGAAATTTTAAGATGTGAAAAAGTGTTTACTTGAAAGAAATGAAGTATAAGATCTAGAACACTTAACTGATTCTACCCTATCAATGATTATATGTCCTTTCAAGGGATTAATTTTTTTTTCATTTTGTGACTTGTTTACTTATAACAATGCTTGTTATATATGTATGTTATACATATTAATGTTAGTGGTTAATATTTTTAAGATCATTAGGGATGCATGTTATTTAGCATCATATAATAAGATTTTACGTATTAAACTTCTAGGTGTTCTACTGATGGCAGCTTCAGAAAATGAAGATAATGACATCTTGTGGTGTGTCAACCATGATACATTTCCTTTCCAAAAGCCAATGATGGAAACCCAGGTAAGTTATCCTGAGAATCTTAATTTTTTAATGTAATTTGTTATTTTAAGTAAAGAATAAAATTATAAGAATCTTTATGTTGTGATAACATTTATGTTGAGCAGTCATATATGATTAGAAATCATATTGAAAAGAAGTGTATCCTATTAATTCTTTGTTTTTCTTCTGTGAGGTCAGAAGTCATTGTGATAATCATTAAATATATCTTTAAACATTGGAATCGTTTTAGAATCTTTCTCATAATGTACCCGAAAATGCATATACATTTTCTGAAATGACTTTTGTGCCATTTAAATATGTTTTTTTTGTTTTTTTTTTTTTTAGATTTTATTTATTTATTTATTTGACAGAGAGAGATCACAAGTAGGCAGAGAGGCAGGCAGAGAGAGAGAGGAGGAAGCAGGCTCCCTGCTGAGCAGAGAGCCCGATGTGGGACTCGATCCCAGGACCCTGAGATCCTGACCTGAGCCGAAAGCAGCGGCTTAACCCACTGAGCCACCCAGGCGCCCCAAAATATGTTTTTAGTCACTTAATTATGAGGTCATCTACTACAGTTATGATTAGATTTGTATCTTTTTTGGGATGCCTGAGTGATGTCAGTTGGGCATCTGCCTTTGGCTCAGGTCATGATCCTAGGGTCCTGGGATCAAGTCCGGAGTCAGGTTCCTTGCTCACCGGGGAGCTGCTTCTCCTACCTACTGTTCCCCCTGCTTGTGTGCTCGCTCGCACTCTCTCTGTCTCCGACAAATGAATACATAATGTCTTTTAATAAATAAATAAATAGCTTTTAAAATATATTTTATTTATTTTAGAGAGAGAGTGTGTATGTATGTGGGGTGGGGGAGTGGCAAAAGGAGAGAGAATTTCAAGCAGACTCCCTGCTGAATGCCGAGCCTGTTGAAGGGTCCATCTCACCACCCTGAGAACATTACCTGAGCCAAAATCAAGAGTTGGACACTTAACTGACTGAGCCATCCAGGCACCCCTTCGAATTTTATCTTAATGATGCCTTTAATTTATAGTTCCGCCTAAAGATTTTGTTTATTTAAGGGTGCCCCTTAATTATAGAAATTTTTGAACATACAAAAGAATAGAGGAATGATAAAGTGAATCCCACATTAGACAATTACCAACATTATCCCCATCTTGTTTTCATCTCTCTTCTCTAGAGATACAAATGTTTACACATAAACACATAATTGTGTGTTTTTTTTAATTTTTTTTTAAGATTTTTATTTATTTATTTGATAGACAGAGAGAGATCACAAGTAGGCAGAGAGGCAGGCAGAGAGAGAGGGGGAAGCAGGCTCCCCGCTAAGCAGAGAGCCCGATGTGGAGCTCGATCCCAGGACCCTGAGATCATGACCTGAGCTGAAGGCAGAGGCTTAAACCACTGAGCCACCCAGGCGCCCCCATAATTGTGTTTTAAAAGCAGATTCTATCGCACATTCCATGAAATTGATGTACAGGTGCTGGATAGGGCTGCAGCCCCTGCCCATCTCAGCCCAGTCTCACACCTTGGCTGCTCATTTCAGCCCTCAGCACAAAAGGAGCTAAGGAGTGTCCAGCACCTCCAAGGATCTGGCTAGGGAAGACTGGCTCTGGTTCCCACTGTTGGTATCCCCTATTCCAACCCATTTATTTCTTCTAAATGCCCTTGCATAGCTCATGCTGCCTGCCCCCTGAGGATGCTTGTCAAACCAGATAGACCAACATCCACTAGGGCATGAATGTCTGAGACTCCCTTTGGAATCCTCTCTTTAAAGGTATTTTGTTTCCAGGTGTTGCTGACTACTTCTGGTTATTCTCAAATTTAAGCCCTTTTTGTTGTGGGGAGCAGGAAAAGGTACATAGATGGGAGGAGGTAGAAACCATCCCTAGGGATGGGGGAGTGGTTTGAATAGACTCTTACAAGTTTCTGACATGGCCCAAGGAGCTGGGGTAGGGGCAGGTGGTAGGTAGGTATGGAGGCAGGAAGCACTTTTCTCAATCCTTTCCTTTAAACTTCTCCGAGCACTGATCATGAGTTTCATTCTGTCTATCACTGGTCTGATAGTCTATCACTGGTCTGAGTCTATTGGTACTTCTGGTACCAGTGATAGACTGCGAGGGTTCAGAACTCAATAAGATACAAACCCTGTCCTGATGGGAGCACACTGTTAGGGAATGCAGGTTTGGATTTTGCTTCCAGTTCCTTAAAACTGTGGCTCAGCGGATTTAGTATGTCTCTGGCTCTCAATTACCTTGTCTATTATAATTGTAATAAAACTTACCTCTATGAGTTTGTTGTAGGATTTAATGAGTTCATATGTATAAAGCACTCACTCAGCACACTGCCTGGCAGACAGGAAACAAGAAATGATACCTATGAATTTTTTTTAGCTAAAGCTGTACAGCATCTCATTTTATTTGTAGAGTATTTGAATTGTTCCCAAATATGGACTTTTTTTTAAAGAAAAATAACTACCAAATATAAATGTCGTGCAAATTGTATTCTGCCTATAACAGCTATAAAAGACATTGGGACAATGCAAAATTCTATATTGGTTGGACGTTAGATTATTGTTAATATTCTTTAATGTTACAGTATCGTGGTTGTATAAGAGAACATTCTTATTTTTAGGAGATGCATGCAAAAGTATTTGGCAGTGACATATGATATCCAGCACATTCAAATGGTTCAGTTAAAAGATATATATATAGGTAGATAATATATGTATATTAGATTTATATATATATATATATATGAATCTATATATTAGAGAAAGCAGGTATGGCAAAATGCTAACAATTACTATATCTACGTATCGGGCATATGGATAGTTACTGTGCTTGAAACATTTTTAGATGCTTGAAATTTTTTATAAATTTAAACACTTTAAAAAATAGCTTAAAAAGCAGAACCTTCAGAAGAGAACAAAAATCTAAATGTCAGCAAAATGTAAGTATTAACCTATCCAGTCTATCCTGGAAAGATGGTAAAATACAGTTTTTGGTTATTGAAAGAATTAAAGTTTTAGTAAACCCTATTCACTGTTTATTTTAAGAAAGTTTGCCTTTGCCTTCTTTTATGAAGGATTATTGTCATAGAAGCTGGCTTAATTGAAGGAATAGACTGTAGAGCATTAAATAGAAACTTAGGAATGTTCACATTCATGTGTTATTTGTAAAATTCTGATTTTCCTTAGAAATTAGGTCTACATGTTTTTTTCTTTTTCGGAAGATTTGCTTTATGTAACTTTAATAACAGGTATAAAAAGTTTATTTCTTTTGCATAGATGACAACCCGTGTTGATGGTCATTCCTGGGCTCTTTCTGCAATAGATGAATTGAAAGTAGATAAAATAATTACACCCTTAAATAAGGATCATATTCCAATAACTGACTCACCAGTTGTAGTACAGCAGCACATGTTGCCTCCAAAGAAATTTGTTCTCCTCTCAGCACAGGTATGTACATACTCTGTTAAGGTGGAGACAGAAAAGAAGCGATATTTAATGTTAAGTGTTCTGCTATATTTGCTTCATAGAGTCATTAAGTACTTTAGGAATGTTTACTCCTAAAAGTATTCTTGAGGAATAGTTTGTAACTACCAAAAATGCAGTGAAAAGAACTTGCTGTTTTATAAAGTGTTACATTTTTTCTAAAGTAGCATTTCTAGTACCAGTGTTCAGCAGCAAAAAACAAAATAACCTAAGTTTATTTTTATACTACTGACTTATTAAAACATTTTTAATATTTGATTTTGGAATAGTGATGAATTTAAAATCCAAAGGGTATAACGAGTATACAGAGCAATATCTCCCTTCCAGTTGAGGTCCCTTTCCTACAGACAGCCATGTCATCAGCATCTGTGTATCCTTCGAGAGGTGTAGATATACAAACATTGAAATATATTTCTAAATAAATGGTAGTGTATTATATACATTGTTTTATATTTTGTTTTTTATATCTCAAATATATATTTTAGAGATCTTTCCATATCATTATATAAAGAACGTTCTCATTCTGTTCTGTATTTGAAAGGTTTTCTTTTATATGAATGTACCCTATTTAACTAGGTTCCTATTAATGAATTATTTTTTGCTGTTTGTAATGCTACAACCTTAAGTGTGTATCATTTTCTGTGTGTGTGAATAAAGCTGTAGAATTATATCTGCTGGGCAAAAGAATATGTGTGTTTCTGATTTTGATAGATTTTACCAAATTCCCCTGTATTCATAGATCCGTGTATACATTCACTATCGATAAATATTGAGTGCCTGTTTCTTTACATCCTGTCCAAATATAATATACCATTTTATTAAGAGTAAGATGGACAGTCTTTACAAGTGTTTATTTTTCTATGGACTATCTGTTCCTATTTTACTAAGTTCTCTTTTTCATTTTGATTTATAGAAGCTCTTTATTAATGAAACTTTTTATAATTCTAGTATCGTATTTTTCCTGGTGTTTTATTTTGTTTATTGAGATTTTTCCCATAGAGGTAAGCATATAAGTAGTCAACATTTTCTTTCTTTCTTTTTTTTTTTTTTTTTTTTTGAGATTTATAAAAGTAGTTAAAAAAAAACCAAAACTTCCTCATTCTGGGGGTTTATTTAAAAAAAAATTCACTCATAGTTGCTTTTCGTACTATTATAGTTTTATTTTTGTCCTTTAAACCTCTGATCTATTTGGAATTTATCCTGATGCATGATTAAGGATCTCCAGCTTCAGTTTTTTCTAAATGGACATACTTATACCAACATAATTAATGGATAATCTAACTTTAATCCTCTGGTTTGAGGGACAGCTTTTATCATTTTCTAAATGTAAGTATTTCCTTGAACCTATATAACAACTTTCTAAATTTAATAAGAAAACACTGACCTCCACCAAAAAATAAAATAAGGTTCTGGCTCTGTAGATACAACGTTTTATAAACCTGTGTTTTATGCATGGTAATAGCAAATGCGAATATGTTTTGTGTGTTACAGAGCAGTGTTTTCTTAGTAAATTTTCTTTAGGCATATATAGATCTAGTATAGGTTGGGAGTTGAAATGTAGATGTTCTTTTGGCCAGTTTACTTTGTATTATTGAAGGGGTTTTTTTGTTTGTTTTATTGATTTTATTATATAAGATAGGAGGATCAATTGATGCCAGCCATGCTGATAAATCTGTTATTTATGGTTGTGTTTTGTTTTGTTTTGTTTTGTTTTAACTGTTTAGGGAAGTCTTATGTTTCATAAACTTAGACCTGTAGATCAACTGAGGCATCTACTTGTGAGTAATGTGGGTGGAGATGGAGAAGAGATTGAAAGATTCTTTAAATTACATCAGGTAATTATTTGTACTTTTTAAAAAATATTATGGTATTTTAAAGAATAGAACAATGAGAATAATGCCTGAATTTTATGTAAGTTAGGATCAAAATACTGTAATTAATAGGTAATCTTAGCACTCTTCCTTTCTTTACATTGGTCATTATGTGTATGCTAGTATTTGGGAGCAGTATTAATAAGTAAAGCTTATACAATAAACTCAGATTTTTATTTGCTATTATTAATAAGTTCTTATTAAAGTATACTAGTAAGAGATTCATGTTCAAGTTACATTATAAATGCATTTTTACTAAAACACGGGATGTTTGTGGACAAATCTTTTTTTTTTTTTTTTTTAATTTTTAAATTTTTTTTATTTTTGCCAATGAGCTGATGAAAAAATTTGGGGCAATGGTGATAAGGCCATTAGTATTTCAGAGCCATTGCTAGAATTGAGAAGGTAAAACTCAGAAAGCTTTAAGATCAAGATCTTAGATCTTAGATCAAGGTGCCAGGGTTGCTCAGATGCTTAAGCGGCTGCCTTCAGCTCAAGTCTTGATCCCAGAGACCTGGGATCCAGTCCCGCATCAGGCTCCCTGCTCAGCAGAGAGCTTGCTTTTCCCTTTCTCTCTCTGCCTACTTGTGCTCTCTCTCCATCTCTCTGTCAAATAAATAAATAAAAATCTTTAAAAAAAAAATAGAATATCAGATCAAAGTTAAATACAGAGACATTAAATTCAAATCACCAGCTCTACCACCAGGGTAGATTAGATTACCTGAATTCTGTGAACTTCTCTGTGAATTGTGATTACCTGAACTATGAACTTCATGTCTAAAACAGGCGTTAAAATAGTGTATGATGTGGGAATTAATTTTTAATATAAAAATTAACTTTTATTATAGTTATTCTTAACTATTTTTATTTTATTAACTTTATTAATAATTTTTTATTTATTAACTATTATTTTAACTAAAATAACTTCTATGGTTATTATATTTACTATAGAATTAACTTTTAATATAGTACCTGGCACATGACAGTTACTTAATAAATAGCTATGTTGTTGTTGTTATTTTTGTAAAGGGAAAAAGACTATGAGAAAAAAAATTAGGGGACTAAACTACGAACTAAAATAGAATCTAGATAAAAAGAAAAAGCATCCTTTAAGGATAGTGCCTATGATAAACTTTCTCCTTTTTCATACCAACTGATTTCATTCACTTACCAAATATATACTGAGCACCTACTCTGTGCGAGGCACAAACTGAAACACTGGATACAAAAATAACCAAAACCTTTTAAATATTTATGTTTAATTAAAGGGAAGAAAACTTTTTCTTTTTTTTTCTTTTTTCTTTTTTTTTTTTTAACAGGAAGACCAGGCTTGTGCAACCTGCCTTATCCTTGCTTGTTCTACTGCTGCCTGTGATAGAGAAGTATCTGCATGGGCCACTCGGGCTTTCTTCAGGTATGTCAGGTTTTTGTTCTCGGCCACTTTTTTTAATGATTGCTTTGGTCAGTGTGATAGTGTAAGGGCTTACCAAACAGTTAAAGAACTATATAAGCAAGATACTAAACTCTTTTTGCAAGACTGAAATCTGGAAAGACTATAATACTAATAGAAGTAGGTAGATTAGCACAATGTATGAATTGTTACCCTTGCTCTGGGTTCTGTTCTCCAATTTCTTCTGTCTAATCGTTTTTCTACACCTCTTTCTACTTCAGTTACCATATCTTTTTTACTTCCTAAAACACTATACCAGTTCTGCTTTATTTGTATCAGTGGCATTGAGGGATTCTGAATCACTTCAAGGAAACTTGGTATCAGAACAATATTTTTATTTGGAAAATAGTTAGCTGCATGTAAGAATTTGAAACGTGATTTGTTTAAAACCGTTTTTCAAGTGCTGTCTAACCACAATTTGGCATGAAAATTACAGAGCCATACACTCTTAAGTAGATTCTGTGCTTTGCTAACCCTTCTTAGAAACTGCTAGAGTACTTTATAGTTCTTTCTGGTGGAGATTCAAGTCAACAATGTTTAAGTAAATGTTGTATCTATGCTTCTAGATACAAGCATTGTAAACACAATACCATAAAGTCTCTAATGTTTAAAGCATTTATTTGGGAGCTAGCAGGACTTGGAACAATTCCGAGCTTTTAAGGTGGATAATTTCACTGAATAAACTCAACCTCCTTTGTCATAAAAACAGGTACGGTGGTGAAGCACAGATGAGATTTCCAACCACTCTTCCTGCTCCAAGTAACGTTGGTCCCATCTTGGGGTCTCCTGTCTACTCTAGTGAGTACAAAATACTAAAATGAGACTATTTCTAATAGTTTGAATTTTAGAAACTATGTAGAACATTTTCATGAACAGACCTTTTCATTATATTTTATTTACTGCTACTGTTTTTTTGGGTGAATAATTCTATAGATGTTAACTCTTAAAAGCGATGGTATACTGAGTTCTTTATGTTAGAGAACAAAATAACATGTAACTATTAGTATTTACAGAACTCATTTGTTATTTATCCAAAAGGAAGGAGGTGAATGATTAAATAATAAGTAAACTTCTGCCTCAATGTTTTCCAAAGTGGAAATTGTTAGAAAGTTCCTGGGAAATGAGTGGAGTCCCTAAATCTTAAATATTTCATGGGGGCACCTGGGTGGCTCAGTTACTAAGCGTCTGCCTTCAGTTCAGGTCATGATCCCAGGGACCTGGGATTGAGCCCCGCATCAGGCTCCCTCCTCAGGGGGAACCTGCTTCTCCCTCTCCTGCTCCTCCTGCTTGTGTTCCCTCTCTCGCTGTGTCTCTCTTGGTTAAATAAATAAATAAAATCCTTAAAAATAAATAAATAAATATTTCACGGATGGTGCCACTCCACTCCTGCTTAGAAGCAGCTTCTCTGCCTAATTTAATCAGATTTAAAAGATTTAGAGGTTATTTTATAAATGTTGATATTCTTTTCTTTTTAGGTTCTCCTATTCCTAGTAGTAGTCCATACCCAAATCCATCATTTTTGGGAACACCATCTCAAGGTACCTCTTTTCTTTGTTTTATACTGCTACTACTACTAGTCTTTTTGAAGAGCTAACACTATTATCCTTAAAGCTTAGTTAGAGAAATGCTAACTTGCCCTAGTCTCTTGCAAATAATGTAATTGAATAGAAGTTACATCCAAACAAGTATTGACATTTGGCCATGAGTGCCTTTGCATAGGAACACTTGTAGTATACCTGAAAGCTCCTTATTTGGGTACCAGGATTCAAGTTTTAGCCATGAAATCTGTATGATTAGCTCTCTGATACCCAACGTTAGGGAGGGGTGACCAGAAGTTTTCTTGCCTTTTATCCTGCATGCTGACACTTGAAAGCCTACCTGGGAGCATCCATCCATTCTGAGTGTCTTCTTATCAGGAAAAACCAAATTCAATATCTGATTATTCCAGTATTTTTATAAATTTTCTTGCCTTTGGGCCTAGATAAAGAGGCTTTGGTTATTGTGGATGGTGAATGTTTAAGGTTAAATTTAAAGATTTGTCTTTCTGGGTGCCTGGGTGGCTCAGTGGGTTAAAGCCCCTGCCTTCAGCTCAGATCATGATCCCAGAGTCCTGGGATCGAGCCCCACATCGGGCTCTCTGCTCTGCAGGGAGCCTGCTTCCTCCTCTCTGCCTGCCTCTCTGCCTACTTGTGATCTCTGTCTGTCAAATAAATAAATAAAATCTAAAAATAATAATAATAAAAAAAATAAAGATTTGTCTTTCTTACATTGTGTACAAGGTGTACATCCTCCTGCCATGTCAACTCCAGTGTGTATCTCAGGAAACCCAGCAACTCAGGCTGCAAGTATGAGTTGTATGGCTGCACCAGAGATTGTGTACTCTGGAAAACACAATGGCATTTGCATTTACTTTTCTCGAATCATGGGGTAAGTTTTGCATGGAATAACCAACTGTTGCTTACCTTGTCTTGTTTTGTGTAGTTGAATATTTTTAACTAAATTTGGGACATCATTTATTCCCGTTAAATTTTACTTATAGTTGTTTTAGCTTACTTGTTTATCAATATGATTGTTTTCTATTTTCTAAACAATCTATGATTGTTTAGCTTTTTTTTTTAATCATCTAACCATCTATATGTGTTGTTGTGTTTTATATATATGCATACACATACGTATTAACATACAGTGTTACAAACCACCCCATTAACTCAGTGAAGTGTATCTGCAAGTCGGCGAGGCAGTTCTGGTTTGACTGAGCTAGATTCACTCATTTATACACATTAGCTGTCAGGTGGAAGAGAGTTCTGTCAATTTTGGCTGGATTCTCACATAATTAGGGTTATGTTTGTATGCTGGTCTAGAATGGTCTCTACTGAGGCAGTTGGGTTGTTTTCATTTGCTCTGTCATCCTCTGGCAGGTTAGCCAAGGATTACTATTCATTTGGTGATGGCAAGGTGAGACAGGGGTAGACATTTGCAAAGCCTCTTGATGCCTACCTAAGTTTAGAGTTGGCTTACCATCATTTTAACCTCATTCACTGGACCAGGGAAACATCTCCATGCCAACCCAGATTCAAAAATAGAATCCAGTCAAAAATGGGAAATACATGGGGCGCCTGGGTGGCTCAGTGGGTTAAGCTGCTGCCTTCGGCTCAGGTCATGATCTCAGGGTCCTGGGATCGAGTCCCGCATTGGGCTGTCTGCTCAGCAGGGAGCCTGCTTCCCTCTCTCTCTCTGCCTGCCTCTCCGTCTACTTGTGATTTCTCTCTGTCAAATAAATAAATAAAATCTTTAAAAAAAAATGGGAAATACACTCATTATGAGAGACAGATCAAAGTCATCTTGTAAAAAGCATAAGTATAAGGAGGAACAAAGAATTACAGCCATTTTTGCATTAGTCTACCATATCATCTAGTTAATTATCCTGTCTATTCTATATTTGTCTTAGATTTGAAATGGATGCTTTCATTAGAATCATTTGCTTAAAATGTGAAACAGTGCAACACGCTTGTTTACAATTCATTGCCCATAGTCTTTTGATTTTTCTTTAGCAGTATTTCATTATGTGAAATAACTTAGATATATCAGGTTTAGAAATCTTCTTGTTTTCCATTCTTTTGGATAACTTTGTAAAGTGTTAAATCATTGCCGTACTTTGACAAACACACAAAGGAATTTACTACATAGTGTATTTGTTTTTTGTTTGCACAGCATAATTATTAAAACATTTTTTATTTCAGAAATATCTGGGATGCTAGTTTAGTTGTGGAGAGAGTATTCAAGAGTGGCAACAGAGAAATCACTGCAGTAAGTGTACTGTATAACGCATTTCATTGCTGTGTGTAACCAGTTTATGATTTAATTGTATTAATAGATTATTTCACATTTCTTGGTGTTATAAACAAGATGCAGTGGTTATTCTTTATGTACAGGTTTGTGTACATGTCCGATAAACTCTCCTTGCCCTGGGTGAAGTCCCAGCTCTGTCACTTACATAAATGATGAGTCATTTTCTTAATATTTCAGTCTGATACCTCACTATAAGAGGAGAACAATAAGACCTCTTCCTCTTAAGGTTGTTGTGAGTGTTAAACAGAATAAGTCCCAATACTTAATATTACTCAGAGCCATTATTTAGTGTTTTGCTTATATGCTCCCGAACTCCAGGAACCCACTACTAATTTCCATGCATTAGTATACTTTCCGGAGTGCTGTAAGAATAGATCCTGTAGGGGTACCTGGGTGGCTTTGTCTGTTAAGGTGTGCCTTTGGCACAGGTCATGATCCCAGAGCCCTGGGATGGAGCAACACTTGAGGTTCCCTGCTCGGCAGGGATCCTACTTCTCCCTGTTCCCCCTGCTCGTCTCTCTTGTTCTCACTCTCACTCGGGCTCTCTCAAATCAATAAATAAAATCTTTAAAAAAAAAAAGAAAAAAGAATAGATCCTGTAAAACTTTGTATTATCATAAATTCAGGTAGTAAAATTTTTCAACATGAAATATGAATGCAATTTAAACTTTTTTCTTTTTAAATCTGAAAGATACCAAATATTTTTTCAATTCTGATACTTTTTATAGTTCACATTTCTAAGAAGAAGAATGTATTTATTTAACATAGTACATGATTCCATTTATATGAAGTTCAAGAACAGGCAAAACTAACTGTTGGTGACAATAAGAAAAGTGGCTACCGGGCACCTGGGTGGCTCAGTGGGTTAAGCCTCTGCCTTCGGCTCAGGTCATGATCTCAGGGTCCTGGGTTCGATCTCTACATCAGGCTCTCTCCTCAGTGGAAAGCCTGCTTCCTCCTCTCTCTCTGCCTGCCTCTCTGTCTACTTGTGATTTCTCTCTCTCTGTGTCAAATAAATAAAATCTTTAAAAAAAAAAAGTGGCTACCTGGTAGATGGAATGACTAGTGACTAGAAAGGAGCATTAGGGAACTTCTTGGGTGTTGGAAATATTCTATATTGTGGATTGGGTGATGACTGTATTAAAACATAAAAAGCTATCAATTACTGTTTGTCAGTTACACCTAAAACAAAACAGAGCGGGACGGGAGGGATGTGGGTATCTAGGCCTTTATTCTGGTGACAAGCATAAATGATTACTATTAATGAAGATAGGAAACTTAAAAATTGAAACTTGACATTCAGTTATCAAGTATGTTTTTTACATACACAATTTTTCAAGTGTTTTAAAGCTTTTGAAAATACTTTTCTTCTTACAGATTGAAAGTAGCGTTCCCTCCCAACTGTTGGAGTCAGTGCTGCAAGAACTAAAAGGTTTGCAAGAGTTTCTAGACAGAAACTCCCAATTTGCAGGAGGACCCTTAGGAAATCCAAAGTAAGAATAAATAAGATTTATTTGCCTATTTTTTCCTTTTTCTCTCTGAGATAGAATTCTTGTTATAAAATTCATCCTTTAAAATTTTAGTTCAGTGGTTTTTAGTATATTTATAAGTTGATGCTATTATCACCACTAATTCCAGCATATTTTCATCATGCCAAAAAGAAACCCTTTACCCATTAGCAATTACTCCCTCTTTCAGGCCACAGTAGCAATAATACCATAGAATGGCTTAAACAACAAACGTTTATTTCTCACAGTTCTGGAGGCTGGAAGTCTGAGATCAGGGTGCTGGCATGGTTGGGTTCTGGTGAGGACCCTCTTCCTCATTTATAGGCAGCTGCTTTCTTTCTGTGTTCTAACATGGCAGAGAGAAAACTAAGTGACAAGCTCTCTGGTCTCTTATAAGGCTATTAATCTCATTGTGGGGCTTCACGCTCATCAGCCGATCTAAACCTAATTACCTCCCAGAGTTACCACCTCCTAATACCATCACTCTGGGAACAGGGACTTCAGTATTGAAATACAGTGGGGCACAAACAGTCCATAGCACTCCCCATTACCTGTCCCTAGCAACCACTGATCTGTCTGTGTCTGTGGACCTGCCATATTCTGGATCTTCTATGTAAATGGAAATGTGGCCTTTTGTTTCCGGCTTCTTTGAGCATATTTTCAAGTTTCACGTGTTTTAATGGGTATTAGTACTTTGTTTCATTTTTCAATTCATCAGGTGATGCTCATTTGGGTTCTGTTAGCTTTTTGGTTACTATGAAAAATGCTGATGTGAACATACCTATAGAGTTTTTGTGTGGGGGTACACTTAGGATAAAAAAAAAAAATTATTATAGAAATAATATGGGCTTTTTGTAAAGATTTCACTTTACTGACCAGAAAATTTATGATCTGAAATATAAGAGTATAAACTATATAAAACATATAAAGGTATTTATTTAAAACTGCAAATAGACACTTTTTCATAGGTCCTCCCCTGACAAACTCTGGGGCCAAGATTTGGTAGTTGCTGCTGAAAGAAAACCCTTGATTGCATCCTTGCCCTGTGATTGTGCCAGTTGCAGCTGTCACTCAGTGGGACAGAGGGACTATTCTGTGACATCATATTCAACATTGTATCATTCTCCTGCTGCTCGAACCTTAGCTCTTCTCCCTAAAAAAAAAAGATAATAATAATAATTAAGAAAAATTTTTTTTTAAACTGCAAATAGAATCTAAATAGGCATACTTTTATGAAACATTGTATACACTCATTGTATTATATACTGTATATACTTTATCTATTGTATACTCACTATGTAGTTTAGAACTTTCCAAATTAGTGGAATAAATAATTTGTATATTGGCTGCATATTTTGCCATTATTTATACGCAAAAATTTAATGTATAACTCTACTAATAATTGTAGTGTTTCTCTTTTTCATGTTATAAACAAGGTGCAGTGGTTACTCCTCTTTATACATGTTTGTGTACTTGTTCAGTAATCTTCAATGATTTTCGTGAGAAATAGAATTATTGGGTGTAAGGACTTTTTTAAAAATGTTGATATGTAGGGTTGCCTGGGTGGCTCAATGGGTTAAGCCTCTGCCTTCAGCTCAGGTTATGATCTCAGGGTCCTGGGATCGAGCCCCGCATCAGGCTCCTTGCTCGGCAGGGAGCCTGCTTCTGTCTCTGCCTCTGCCTGCTTGTGCTCACTCTCTCTCTCTCTCTCTCTGACAAATAAATAAATAAAATCTTTTTTTTTTTTTTTTTTTTTAAAAAAAAAGACTAACATTTAAAAAAAAAAAGTTGATATGTAGTATTTAGTTGTCTCCTGAGAAAGTTATACCAATTTTCTTTATTTTGAGCCTTTGGAATACTCTATAAAATATATCTTAACATATAAATTGATTTCTCCCTTCTTTTGTTAACATAGTTTAAGAGTCTTTATCTTTTCATAAGATGGTTTAACCTCTACCCATGTTTGGCATTAGTTTAATGTTTTATTCTCACCATCCTGAATTTTGCCTTTTGTTGTGTGTTTTGTTTGTTTTCCTTTCCTTCCCCATCCCCTTATTTTACTGGATTGATCAGACTTCTCCCTACCCCAAACACAGATTTAGAAGTTTTATACGTGATTTTCTTTCTCTAGTAGTTAGTTTTAAATTCTGAAAAATACATATCTCTGTCAGCATTAGTAATTGGACAGAGCTATTATTAATCCTTTTTCCCCTACCCTCCACCAGTATCCTTCTTGGAAATTATCTGAAATTTTAGTTGTAAGGTATTTTTTCTTTTCTTTTTTTTTTTAACATTATATTCTTATGTTAATAGTTTCTTAGTTTATTCAAGTCTACAGTTATAACTAAAGTCTGTTAATTTAATACCCTGCTACTTTACTAATTTCTCTTCAGTTAGTACTTTTTTCATTGAGTATTTTGGGTTTTTCAGATATATAGTCCTGTCATCTACAAATAGAGATAATTTTACCTTTTCTTTCTAGCTCTGGTTGCTTTCTCCTGTCTACCAACACAGTGTTAAATGGTAGTGGAGATACAGTGGGCATCTGGGTCCTGCTTTTGACTTCAGTGAGAAAGCTTATAGTGTTTCCCCATTAAAGATTGTGCCTACGTAGGTAGATAGTTCATCATACTAAGAAAGTATCCATCTATTTCTATTTTATTGAGTTTTCATATAAAGTGAGTATTGGAATTTGTCAAATGTCTGGATTTTGCAGAGATGATATTTTTTCCTTTTATTAACAGATTTTCTCATTTCAACCAACCCTTCATGCCTGCAACGTTAGTTTCACTGAGTATTTGTTAATAGCTTCTTAGGATGTAATTTATATGCCACAAGATTCACTTATTTTAAATGTTTGATTCTGCAAATTTTAGTAAATATATAGAATTGTGCAATCATCATCATAATCCATTTTGGGAACATTTTCTCCAACTCAAAGACATTTCTTTTGTCCATTTGCAGTCATTTCCACCCCTTAGCCTCAAACACTTATTAATCTATCCTATCTACAAATTGGCCTATTGTTGACATTTCATACAAATGGGATTATATAATTTGTGGTCTTTAGAATCTAGCTTTTTTTGCTTAGCATTATTTTAAGGTTCATGTTCGAGGTCCAGGTTGCAACATAAATCAGTACTTCTTCCCCTTTTATTGCCTAATGGATATGGGATTGTAAGGTCATAGTCATTTTCTCTCAGATTTTCCTTTATAGTGTGTTCCATTTTCTTCCTAAACTTTAATATTGCAGAGGAAAAGTACATTGCCTTTTGGATTCTTGTTTCTCTGTAATGACTTGTGTTAGCTTCAAAGGTTTTTATGCTCTTTGTCTTTATTACTAAAAATTTAGCAATTTCACCATGTCTTCAGTAGGTCTTTTTTCGGTGAGTATTGAGAACTAAACTTTCTCAGTAAGCATTTAGAACTAGACTTAAGCCTTGGTGAATTTTCTTCTGTTATTTTTTTTTATTATTATACTATCTGATTAGTTCCCTTCTCTTGGGAAAATCCTATTAACTCTCCTGGATCTAGCCTCAGTTTCTTCTCTTTTCTTCCATAATTTCCTTTCTTCCATTTGTTGTGGTGGTTCTCTAGATTACAGAATTCCTAGAGCTGATGTTCTCGATTATTAAATATATATATATATACACATATATATATATACATATACATATATATATTATATATATACATATATATACATATATACATATATATACATATATATATATACATATACATATATACATATATATATATATATTTAAAGATTTACTTATTTACTTTGTTGGGCAGGGGCATAGGAGAGTGAGAGAGGGAGAGATTGTCTTAAGCAGATTCCGCAGTGAGCGTGGAGCCTGATGCTGGGCTCGATCCCACAACCCTGAGATCATGGCCTAAGTTGAAACTGAGAGTCTGGCATTTAAGCAACTGCGCCACCAGGGGCCCCAATTATATTTTAAATAGCATCTGTTTAGGAATACCTGGGTGGCTCTCTCGGTTGAATGGCTGCCTTCAGCTCAGATTATGAACCTGGGGTTCTGGGATCTAGTCCTGCATCAGGCCACCTGCTCAGCAAGGAGTCTGCTTCTCCATTCCCCTGCTTTTGTGCTCTTGCTTGCTCACTCTCACTTCCCCTCAAAATAAATAAATAAATAAATAAAATCTTTTTTTTTTTTTTAAAAAGCATCTATTCAATTTCTCTGATACATTTTTTTCCTGGCCATTATATTTTTAGTTTTCATTTTTTTTATTTTCCATTTTTCATGAGTTAGCACTTACAATGTGAATACCAGATTTCATGTGATAGATCACCTGCTAAAACAAACAAGACTGACATTCTCCAGAGAGCTGATATATACAGCAACATGGGTGACTATCAAATATATGATGCTATAGCAAAGAAGTCAGAATAGATTTATATTACATACTGGAAAAGGCAAAAACTGTAGGGGTAGGGGCACCTAGGGGTGGGGGCGCCAGGTTAAGCATCTGCCTTGGACTCGGATCATGGTCTCAGAGTTCTGGGATGGAGCTACGCATTGGGCTCTCTGCTCATCGGGGAGCCTGCTTCTTCCTCTCGCTCTGCCACTCTCCCTGCTTGTGCTTTCTCATTTCCTTTCTCTGTCAAAGAAATAAGTAAAATCTAAAAAGAAAAAAACACAAAAAACTTATGGGGTAAAGAAGAGATTAGTGGTGGCCAGGCTTAGGGGTGGGAAGAGGATTTGGATACAAGAAACAGCACAAGAGAATTTGAAGCATGACAGAACTGTTCTGTATCTTGATTGTGGTGGTAGTTATATGACACTGTGCATCTGTCAAAACTCATAAAACTACACATGGAAAAGGTAGATTTTATTATGTAACTTGAAACCAAAATGTCGCTCATCTTTGAAGGATGCTAGAAACCAATTCATTACTTTTAAATTTGGCGGATAAAGAGAAAGAAGCAACCACTTACCTAGCCTTTCTGAATAAAAATGGACATCACGATAACCAAATAATTGAAACTTGAAGCATCCAGGAGGTTAAAATGATCCAGTTTTAAATCATCATTTATTTGCTTTACTATTCTGTAGAGGAAAAGAATATTAACAATGTATCCCACCTCATTTATATTAAATATTCAGAATAGGCAAACTTAAAGAGACAAAAGTAGGCTAGCAGTTACTTAGGGTAGGGGTGGGAGAGATAGGGATTGACTGCTAATAGAGAGTGGGTGAAAATGTTCTAAAATCAGATTGTGGTGATAGTTGCACAAGCCTGTGAATGTATTTTGAAAAACTAAATTGTGTACTTTAAATGGTTGAATTGTATGATGTATGATTCATATCTCAGTAAAGCTGTCAAAAACACAAATACACATTCTGAAAATTGTTTCAGTACAACTGCCAAAGTGCAGCAGAGGCTGATAGGATTCATGCGTCCTGAAAATGGAAGTTCCCAGCAGATGCAACAGGAGCTGCAAAGGAAGTTTCACGGTAAGTTACTCCTTCTGATCAGTTGACTGTACGTGACCCCCATAAAGAGTTTTATTCATCAAGTAGGAAATGGTGGATTGAATAGAAAACAGTGAACCTCCCTTAATAAGATCTGGTTGTTTTTTTTTTTTTTTTTTTTAAGATCTGGTTTTTGATAACACAAATATTTTTTATTAAAATAACAGTGTGGTTAAGAAAAGTAGGACTGTATGGCTTTCATATATTTCCATAACTTTCAGCCCATTAAGTTTTTTCCTTTCCTTTACATAACCTTTTTAAAAATAAGTTTTTAAATCATAAAATAGACTACAGTTTTTTGTTTTTTTTTTTTAAGATTTTATTTATTTGTCAGAGAGAGGGAGAGAGAGTGAGCACAGGCAGGCAGAGAGGCAGGCAGAGGCAGAGGGAGAAGCAGGCTCCCTGCCCAGCAAGGAGCCCGATGTGGGACTTGATCCCAGGACGCTGGGATCATGACCTGAGCTGAAGGCAGCTGCTCAACCAACTGAGCCACCCAGGCGTCCCTAGACTACAGTTTTAACCACATTCACTTGGTTGTGCAAATGTCACTACTATCCATCTCCAAAACTTTTTTGATCTTCTTAAAAAACTGTGTACCGAAACAGTAACTCCCCATTTCCCACACCATCCCAGCCCCTACTGCTGTCAATCATTTGTTTGGTTTTTTTTGTCTGAATTTGACTACCTTATATACTTCATATAAGTGGAATTACACAGTGGCCCCCTTTGCATCTGGCTTACTTCAGCTAGCATATGTCTTCAGAGTTATCCATGTTGCGGCATATGTCTGAATTTCCTTTCTTTTTTAAGACAGTATTATTCCATTGTATGTCTACAGAGGTTCCCCCCCTGCTATCTGAAAGTAGTGTTCCTATGAAACCTTTCATAAGCCAGAATGGTGGCATAAACTTAGTAAGCAATTACCATTAAATTATATGGAAAAATTTTTGAGCATTCCCAGACCCCAAAAAATAACCTTTCTTAGGCTTTTCTGTTCCTTAGGATACTTTTTCTTTTTCTTTTTCTTTTTTTTCTTTTTCTTTTTTTTTTTTTTAAGTTTACCTTTTTTAGTAATCTCTGTGCCCATTGTGGGGCTTGAACTCACGAGCCTGATGAGATCAAGTCACATGCTCTTCCAACTGAGCCAGCCAACCTTAGGACACATTTAGAGATAAAGCACAGAATTCCACAGACACATTTCAAAGTTGTGGCAGCTTGTTACTGAGGTGATGTGTGTGGTTTCTGGGAAGGGGGTTTGGCAGGGTGCGTGCTGCCTCTGTAAAGGCTCACTGCAGAACAAACACTGAATACTGGGTTTAGGGTATTTTATCTTGAAACCAGAAAAAAAAGGTTGGGTTTTTGAGCACTTGGGTTGCTTCCACCTTAGAGGTATTGTGAATAATTCTGCTATGAACGTGTTGTACAAATATAAATTTGAGCCCTTGCTTTCAGTTTTTTTTTGTTATGTACCCAGAAATGGAATTGCTAGATCATATGATAGTCATTTTTTTAATTTTTGAAAAACTGCCATACTATTCTCTATGCACCATTTTACATTTCTGCTAGTAGTGAACAAGCATTTCAATTTCTTCACATCTTCACCAGTTATTTTTCTCTTTTTATAATCTCCATCCTAGTGGTTACAATGTGGTATCTCATTGTGGTTTTTGATTTGCATTTTCCTAATGATTAGTGGCACAACTTTTTATAAAGTTAAAAATGTGAATCAAATTTTTGGTTGGTTTTGGGTTTTGTTTTGTTTTGTTGTTTCTGTTATAAATAGTAACAAGGAAGGAGCAAGGTAATGGAAAACTTAAAATCATCAATTACTCCAGAAATACTTTGGAATAATAATAAATCATTGCTTAAATTTTGCCTGCCATTTGGTTTTTTAAAAGAATTTTTGTGTTCTGTTTGAGCCATTTCTGCCTGATAGATCCTTGCTAATTAAGACCCAGCCATTTAATCTTGTCCCTTCCTGCTAAATCTAGTTTTTTGTTTACTCTTTCATAAATATTTTTTCATTACTGCTGTTGGTACTTCAGTAAAATCTTAAGCCTGACAATACCAAGCATTGGTAAGGATTAAAACAAAAGGAGGGTTCAGATTGCTGGCACATGTACACTGAAACGACTGCTTTAGGGAGCAGTTTGATCATAGCCTGTCAAAGCTGAAAATGCATGTATATTGAAACCCAGTAGTTTCACGTCTAAGGATACATCATATAACAATCTTTATCAGACTTTTTTTCTTATGGTAAGAAATACATTTTATGTTACGACCTTAATGTTTGAAAGCATATATACATAACTGAAACAAAATTATAGGAAATAACTACCTGTTTTACACTCTAATATTTTCCTTTTTTATTTTATTCCCTTTTTCTTTTTTTTAAGTAGGCTCCATGCCCAGTGTGGGTCTTGAACTTAAAACCCTGAGATCAAGTGTTGCATGGTCTACTGACTGAGCCAGCTAGGCACTCCAATTCTCTTCCTTTTTAAAGTGGGGGAGGTAGCTGTCATGACTGACTGAATTGATTTCATGACTTGCCCACTTATTTATTTATTTATTTATTTTCACCCATTTATCTTAATCTAGAGTTTGAGGAACATAGTCCTAGAGAAATCTGATGGTGCTTTTCAGGAGTCCTTTTTTAAGGATGTTTATTGCATTATTGTTTTAGTAGCAAAGCATAGGAGATAACATAAATGTCCTTAAGGTGGAAAATGGACCTAATTGTGGTATACTTACATGATGGAATATCCAGTAATACATATTAGAATATTAATATTAAATACTTATTAAAATACAGCTGGGTGGAAAAAGTGGTGTAAATGGTTTTAAAACGGCAGTTTTTGTTTTATGTGTACACACGCAGACACATAGAACCACATATACATCTAATGACTGGATGAAAGGATGACTTCAACAAGTCAAGATCATGGTTGGCTGTGATGAGGGGAGACCAATGAGGATTCCAGCCTTAACTATAGTTGTTCTTACTGAAAGCAAAGTGTTGTTTTATTTAAAACGAAACAACCTATGTCATTTTATAAAACTTCATCAGTTGTGTTTTGTAATTAGAGGCTCAACTGAGTGAAAAGGTTTCACTTCAGGCAATCCAGCAGTTGGTTCGAAAATCATACCAGGCTCTGGCTTTATGGAAGCTTCTTTGTGAACATCAGTTCACTGTCATTGTAGGAGAACTTCAGAAGGTAGGATTCTTTTCCTTTAAGATCATATTGTTAATTCTGTGCTTAGTTTGTTTTCTTTTGAGTTAGCTTTAATCTTACGCTGGGGTTTGAGAGGAGACTTTGGGGGAGAAGCATTTAGGTGTTATGATGAAGTTAGTATCTGCTTAATGGAAATCTTAATGGAAAATTGCACTAAGTCATGAAAACTTGAGGGATCCACTTTGTCAAAACCACAAGTTTTTACAGTATGTGAGAATTTTATTATGGTATATGAATGAAATCTTTACGAAAAGTATTTTTTTAAACAGTAGGTTGTAACCGTTATTTGGATTTCAGATCCCTTTGGGAATTTGATCAAAACTCTTTCTTCCTCTTTAAAAAAAATAAAACAAACCAAAAAACTCTTTCTTCCCACCCTCAAAGAATGCATACAGATACATCCACAAAATTTTTGCCTGTAATTTCAGAATCTAATGACTTAAATATTCTTACTTTTAAAAAGGTTTACCATTTGAGAAATGAATGGGTCAGATTTCTCTTGATGTCCTCATTTGAATCCTTTTTAAGTATGATGGCAGTTTGCATTCACTTAAATGTTAGGCCACTGGGGGGAATGTATTCCTATTGTGAATATTTCTAAACATATACAAAAGTAGAGTAAATACTACATTATAATCTTCATATACACTTGCATTCAGCATTTTCAAGATTTTATCAACTTTCATTAATCTACTCTTTTTCTTTACCAAATTACTTTAAAGATAATCCTAGATATCGTGTCATTTCATTCCTGTATACTGTGTTCTCTAAGGAAAGGTGTGATGTGAATCTGTCATGCCCTTTGATCATGTTGACTCAGCTGACTGGCTAAGCGGGTGTTCCCTTTCTCCCTCACCACTCCATGTGCATCCCTTCCAAAGCTTTGTGCTCGAAGAGGATGATCTTCCTTGATAGAGGTAGACCATTCTTTGGTCAAGGGTATACAAATAGTTGAGCGTCCCTGCTAGAACCTCCAAATGAGCTCTCAGGGTCCATTTGTAGGACCTGAGCTGAAATCAAGAGTCGGATGCTTAACCAACTGAGCCACTCTCAGGCGCCCCGTTAACCCAAGATTTTTTTTTTTTTTTTTTTTTAAGATTTTATTTATTTATTTGACAGAGAGAAATCACAAGTAGACAGAGAGGCAGGCAGAGAGAGAGAGAGGGAAGCAGGCTCCCCGCTGAGCAGAGAGCCCGATGTGGGGCTCGATCCCAGGACTCTGAGACCATGACCCGAGCCAAAGGCAGCAGCCTAACCCACTGAGCCACCCAGGCGCCCCCCCAAGATTTTTTAATGTAGCCAAGTGATTATTCTTTCTGGTTATGACTAAAATCAGGAAACCTGGCTCTAATTTTGGTTCTGCCTACATTTTACTTCTCTCACTTGTAAATTGAGAGATTTCAACTGGTCATACTATGGGTTCTTTAACAATTTTGTATGATTCTATGGAAGTTTGCAAAAATGTGTTAGTCTGTATAGTTTAGCATATTTTCTCTTTTGAACTATAGAATCTTTTAATTTTTTATTTTAAATTGCTAAAGAAATTTTGTTGTGGGTAGAAATAGGATATTTCTGTATTTTTGGTAGAAAAAAGGACTTTGTATTATACTCCTAGGAATTTCAAGAGCAGCTGAAAATCACCACCTTTAAAGATCTGGTAATCAGGGACAAGGAACTGACTGGGGCATTAATCGCTTCTCTTATCAACTGCTACATCAGAGATAATGCTGCTGTTGATGGCATTAGTTTACACTTACAGGATATCTGCCCACTTCTGTATAGCACTGATGATGCAATTTGTTCTAAGGTATGATGCTTTATCAGCTCTTTCAATGTTTCTTAAAGAGGGTTTCATAGTATGAAAGCACAATAGAACTGGAATCAGAAACCATCTTTTACTTAACATATGACGTCTCTTGGGTGGGTCTCCTAACCTCTCTCTTGGCCTCCAGAGTCTCTATCTATATGATGAAAGGAGTTGGAATACATCATTTCTTAAAATCCTTGTATATTTAAGTTTTTCATAAAGAATATAACATTTCTAGACCATATTTTTTTAAATGGTTAAACACATATCTCCTTAGAAATTAAAAATTACTAAAACTTTAAGTCTGTAATAAGAGTTGACTGGGCAATTTTTATTGATCCTTTCTTACAGGTAAAAATAATTTAAATCAGTATCATGTGGACTGCCTGCTGACCAATAATGTATTCACTAGGCAAGAGATTTACCAGTCAAAAGCTATCTTGCTTAAAATATTTGTGAGAGGAGTTAAAAGTAGCTAAGATTTTTTTGGTCAAAAATTTTTCTGCCTAAAATTAAGAGGAAATAAGTTTTTAGAGTTGTTTTTATTTTTTCTGATAATAAACCAGATGTTAATTGAGACATAGACCAAGACTTATGTTGATAATTTTGTCTGTGTGCTGGATTTTATGTCTTTTTAAGTTCTTGTCATCTCTAATCTAGGCAAATGAACTTCTCCAGCGTTCCCGGCAAGTTCAGAATAAGATTGAAAAGGAAAAAATGTTAAGAGAATCCTTAAAGGAGTATCAGAAAATCAGCAATCAAGTGGACCTTTCTAATGTTTGTGCTCAGTATAGACAAGGTGAGAAACAAAATGATCTTCACATCTTTTTCTTAACTCAGGGGACAAATGACTGTTTTATTATAAGCTACTGATAAAAAGCCTCTTAACATAAGCAACACTTCCCCAAGTGATAGGACTTGGGAAACTCATGTCTTGTGTTTTAGTGTTTGATGGCTGGCTTCTGCAAAAACTATAATGTTCTTTTTATATCTTGAAATAGTTAACTTTTAACACAGGAGTTTTAATCCTTGTCCTTGTATACTATCTATATTAGATAGCTTCGTGGATTACATTTATTTTTGGATGCTTTCAATTCTTTTGACTAATTTTTTTTTTTTAAAGATTTTATTTATTTATTTGACAGACAGAGATCACAAGTAGTCAGAGAGGCAGGCAGAGAGAGGAAGGGAAAGCAGGCTCCCTGCTGAGCAGAGAGCCCGATGTGGGGCTCGATCCCAGGACCCTGAGATCATGACCTGAGCTGAAGGCAGAGGCTTTAACCCACTGAGCCACCCAGGCACCCCCTCTTTTGACTAATTTTTAAAATAGTACTTGTCTGCTTGCTTTTAAATTACTTTTTTTTTTTTTAAAGATTTTATTTATTTATTTGACAGAGAGAGATCACAAATAGGCAGAGAGGCAGGCAGAGAGAGAGAGGAGGAAGCAGGCTCCCTGCTGAGCAGGGAGCCCGATGTGGGACTCGATCCCAGGACCCTGAGATCATGACCTGAGCCGAAGGCAGCGGCTTAACCCACTGAGCCACCCAGGCGCCCTTAAATTACTTTTTTGTTTATTTTTGTTTTTTTGATTTATTTATTTGACAGACAGAGATCACAACTAGGCAGAGAGGCATGCTGAGCAGAGAGCCTGACGCAGGGCTGGATCCCAGGACCCTGGGATCATGACCTGAGCTGAAGGCAGAGGCTTTAACCCACTGAGCTACCCAGGCACCCCTAAATTACTTTAAATCAAATCTAGCATAATGTAAAAGTAGTAACTGTTAGCACAGATATTGTTTTGAATTCTAAGATTTTTTTTTTCTCATCAAGGAACAGAAATCTTCCCTTTTGTTATTCTAACTTGGAAAAACATTTTTCCAATAAAGAAAATACACTTAATAGCTGCCTTTTAGGCATGTTGGTACCTTGTTCTTCGGTAGATTCACCATATATGTGATTGTGTCATTAAGGTGACTAGCATACAGTAGAGACATAGAAACCTTGATCAGTACTTTTATAAACCAGCTAAGGAAAATACATCCAGCTTAATAAGCCTTACCTCTTTGTCCTTTTCCTTTCCCATTAGTCCGTTTTTATGAGGGTGTAGTGGAACTATCTCTTACTGCTGCAGAAAAAAAAGATCCTCAGGGTCTTGGACTTCATTTCTATAAACATGGAGAACCAGAAGAAGACATCGTGGGACTGCAGGCTTTCCAAGAAAGGCAAGTTTATCACCTTAGTGGCTTGTCAACTTTTTGGATACAGACTTTCCTTGGTGTACAGTTTGATTGATTGTATTAGGAAAACAATATTCTAAGTACAACACTTACAAGAATGAATTATGCTTTCACTTAAAAATGTTTTGTTTTATCACAGGCCTAAATTAGGATTATAATTCTTGCCTTAGGGGTCAACTTTTACTCTGGTTGAAATTATTAAGGACTTATAAATGTTTTTGAACTTGCCTCTATGGTTTTTATAACACTTTACTAATGTCAGCTTTAAATGCAATAACTTGTTTGGAACCATCTCTCCCCTACCTAATTTCTGGTTCTGGGTGATGATTAGTATTTTATTTTATGGGATGATTTTCAAATGTTCACAAATTAGTAGTGACTGTTAAGAAAAAAAGTGTGGGGCGCCTGGGTGGCTCAGTGGGTTTAAGCCGCTGCCTTCGGCTCAGGTCATGATCTCAGGGTCCTGGGATCGAGTCCCGCATCGGGCTCTCTGCTCAGCAGGGAGCCTGCTTCCTCCTCTCTCTCTGCTTGCCTCTGTCTCCTTGTGATATCTGTCTGTCAAATAAATAAATAAAATCTTAAAAAAAAAAAAAAAGAAAAAAGAAAAATAGTGTGTCCATAAAGGAAATATATAACCTATCTAAAACATGTTTTTTATTAATACATTAATTTTTATAACTTCACCCTTTTATGGTTATGACGTTTCTCAAACATAGAGAAAGTATACGATTTATATTATTTTTAATACCACATATATTTGTGTGTGTACATATATATAGTCCCCAAAATAGTCTTCATATTATTGTGTATTTAAATTAGATTAGTCAGTTGCTATCTAATTAAACAATGCATTTGCTCCTTTTCTGTTCTTTTTCAGATTAAACAGTTATAAGTGTATTACAGATACGCTTCAAGAATTGGTAAACCAAAGTAAGGCTGCTCCTCAGTCTCCCAGTGTACCCAAAAAACCTGGACCTCCAGTATTGTCATCTGATCCCAATATGCTTAGTAATGAAGAAGCAGGACATCATGTAAGGGACATAGCATATTTTTATCCTGAAAATACATTGTTTAGATGTTCTGTGTAATAGTGGAAACAGCTCGTCTTGGGAAAGGTAGTAGATCTTAGAAATAAGCATTTACAAAGATTCTTGATTTCAGCATTTTATAAGGCTGATGGTTATGATGTCCAGCAGGAGAGCCTCTAACTGCTAATTTTTATTTTTTTTTTATTTTAGTTTGAACAAATGCTTAAATTATCTCAACGATCCAAAGATGAGCTCTTTAGTATTGCCCTTTATAATTGGCTAATACAAGCTGATCTTGCAGATAAGCTATTGCAGGTAAAAAATATTTTTTTATTCCAATATTGCTAACTTGTAT
The DNA here is from genome assembly GCF_020171115.1 of Neogale vison. Taxonomy (NCBI): domain Eukaryota; kingdom Metazoa; phylum Chordata; class Mammalia; order Carnivora; family Mustelidae; genus Neogale; species Neogale vison. The sequence continues at coordinate 287,714,154 of NC_058091.1, forward strand.
TTTCAATTAGCATGCATATAGTTGAAGGAGGGGCGCCTGGGTGGCTCGGTTGGTTAAGTGTCTGCCTCAGCCTGGGATTAAGCCCTGCATCGGGCACCCTGCTCAGCAGGGATCCTGTTTCTCCCTCTCCCTCTGCCTGCCACTCCCCAGCTTGTGCTCACTCACTCACTCTCTTTCTGTCAAATAAATAAAATCCTTAAAAAAAAAAACAAACGCAGATACCAGGAAATTCATTTTCTTATCCTGAACCTACCATTATGTGTTAGCATCAATCCAAGTAATGTAATATCCTTCCCTGGTGGACAAAATAAACTATTGCTCTAATTTTCTAATATCGTGGGATGAAAATCATTGGATTATGAATTAGGAGTCCTAAACTTGGCATAACCTCTGCCATTAATTCAGTATGTGACTTCATACATGTCTTTTTACTATCCTAAGTCTCAGTATTCTTCATTCTGTAAAATAAATGTGTGGCATTTGACAATGGCAAGGACGTCTTTGAGGAATCAATAGCTGTGTTTTCATTTGTAGTTGGGGATGCCTAGGTAGCACATTTGGTTAAGCATCCAACTCTTGATTTTGTCACAGGTTGTGATCCTCGGGTCGTGAGATGGAGCCTGCTTGGGGTTCCCCCTGACCCATGCTCATGCTCACTCTCTCTCTCTGTCTCAAAAAAAAAAAAAAAGAAAAATTTAAAAATTGTAATTGGATTATGATTAGTTTAATTAGCCTAATTCAACTATCATAGCAACTCTTTGGTTAACTCTAGTAAAACAAAAATCATGTATAATGAAAAAAATTGCCCTCTGTCTGTTGTTAGATTATAATTTTGCTTATGTGATTTGTGAAGCAAGGCATACCTGTAGTTGTTTTAAAAATGTTATAGTTACTGCATAAAGAGCAAGCGGCTAGCCTAGGAGAGTTTCTGAGTGACTGTATAATTTGCAGATTGCTTCTCCATTTCTGGAGCCACATCTAGTCCGAATGGCCAAAGTTGATCAAAACAAAGTTCGTTATATGGATTTACTGTGGAGGTATTATGAAAAGAACAGAAGCTTTAGTAATGCTGCTCGCGTCCTGTCCAAATTGGCTGACATGCATAGGTATGGTATAATACTCTTACTTCTATGAATAATGATTGATAACTGACCTATAACTAGACACATCTGGATTTCAGAAATTAAATAAAACCTTATTCAGGTTATAGTATGTACAGCTTTTTATGCTTTTATTTGGATTTACATACAGTTTACAGTTTTTTTCTTTTTTAATAGTGTATAGGAGGTACTAAATACCCAAGATTGTCTTTAGTCAAACTATCTTCTAAGTCTCTTCTTTAAAGTATGTCTTTAGATTCTTTACTACTAAACAGTTAATTAGTATTCTTAATTGAAAGGACAAAATCTCTCAAAGGCTGTATAATTTTAAATGTTTTGCTAAATCTAGACTAATTTCCTCTGCACTGTTGGTTTAAATTACAAAAAAGTTTTGAGCATTTATGTTAAAGATTGTTAAGAATCTTATTAAAGAAAGCATTGAAATTTCTAGTTAGATTATCATATCAAAAAACAATATAATTTTGGACAGATCATTGATTTGACCTTGTATTTTCATTTGGAATCTTCTTTGCCAAAATAACACAAGTTCTGTTTTTAAAAACTGGAGCTCAATTAAGTTAGGAAGAAGAGGTTGTGGAAACAAAGTTGTTTTTAAACGAAGTTAATCAGAATGGTAACTTATGGGGCACCTCGCTGGCTCAGTCAGTAGAGCATGTGACTCTTATCTCAGGGTCATTAGTTCAAACCCACGTTGGGCATAGAGCCTACTTTAAATAGTCTAGATGTGACTATAATAGCAAGTGTGAGTATGTACGAATTTATTCTTAATTGGCCTTCCATTAATATTTTTTTACCTTTTTTCTTGTTATATTGTTATTATAACATATTCAGAAGGGATGCCTGGGTGACTCAGTTATTCAGTGTCTACCCTTGGCTCAGGTCATGATCCCGGGGTCCTCGGATTGAGTCTGCATCAGGCTCCTCAGCAGGGAGCCTGCTTCTCCCTCTGTGTGCCACTCCCCCTGCTTCTGCTCTCTCTGTCAAATAAATAAAATCTAAAAAAAAAAAATTCACAAATTCCCTAACTTTTAAGAATACTCATTATCCATATCTACTTTGTACATAACACATATAACCTAATTTCCTCCTCATGTGAGATACACTGTCCTTCTACTCGAGCTCTCACCTTAACCTTCTTTTTCCGCAATAAAATATTTTTCCAACTATAATGTTGCTCTCTTTCTCACCACACTCTTTTTGCATATATAGGCTGCAGCAAATAAATTGGCAGCTATAGAATTTGTATTTTAAATTATTTGGAAATGTTACCCACTTTTAATATGTTTGGTTCAAGTAGGGATTTTTTTAGAGATGAGAGGGGAAAGAAAGGGAAGCTCTTTTGGAAACAGGTCCTAAATGTACTAAACAGTCCTTTACGTGCAGCACTGAGAGATGGTCAGTGCTAAGTAACTGTCATCTACACCAATACTTTCAAAGATAGAAGGGAGAGAGGAGTTAATTCTTCCTTCCTCCTTCCCTCCCTTTCTTTTTTTTTTTAAGAAGGGGAAAAATATGGGAGCCATAGCTATACAGAAGGACAGTTTGATCTGAAAGTAAAAGAAAGCTAGTTTTTTCCTGATTCAAACTGGAAGTAATGGGGATATCAAAAGTTACATTTAATACTGGTTAGTATGAGAGGATGCCAGCAACTAAATGAATTAGTGGGTTTGTTTTTAATGCCAAGTCACTCTGTAATGTCAAAGAACCAAGTGTGATGGGGGATTCCAAAGGACTGAAAGTGGTAACCATCAAGGTGGATACATGCTTGGGCTTTCTGACACCTGCCAGCCCGCTAGCCAGCAAATAGATTTTGAGCACCAGTGATGTATATTCGAGGCATGCAGAAAGGAATAGTGAACAACGCAAATACCACCTTTGTTCCCAAAAGCTCCCATTCCAGTGGGTATAGAATGCAGACACAAACATATTCAGGTTCTATAAAAATAATAAAAATAGAATAATATAGTAAAAAGGGCCTATTGGGAAGTGGGGGTAAGGAGCAGCTTTAGTTAAGATTGGTCAGAGAAGGCATCGAACAAATTGTTATGAAAATTGATTCTTGGGGCACCTGGGTGGCTCAGTGGGTTAAGCCTCTGCCTTTGGCTCAGGTCATGATCTCAGGGTCCTGGGATCGAGCCCCACATCGGGCTCTCTGCTCAGTGGGGAGCCTGCTTGCCCCTCTCTGCCTGCCTCTCTGCCTATTTGTGATCTCTGTCTGTCAAATAAGCAAATAAAATCTTTTTAAAAAATTTTTTAAAAAAAGAAAATTGATTCTCAAGTGACAAGAAAGTACAGTATTAAAGATGTGGAGGAAATGGCCCAAGCTTGGGAACAATAGTCTCTTCAGAGGTAGTTTCAGATTCAAGTTTATCATGTTTAGGATACAAAAAAGAAAGCCAGTGAGGTTGGAGATGGTGAACATGGGAGCAGGTGAAAGGAGAGGAAGTTGAAGGAGTAGGTGAAGACATGTGACATAATTTGATTTCTGTTTTTAAGAGGTCACTCTAGTTGCTTTGTGGAGGATTACATACAGTATTAGCCGTATTAAGGTAGAGAAGTGAAGAATATGAGGAGTGATAAAGAACTTTTTCCTTACTTTAGTGTTTCGAAGAATCCAAGTTTTAATATACTGAATTAAGGTTTTAAAATCAGAAGTTACAGGGCGCCTGGGTGGCTCAGTGGGTTAAGCCTCTGCCTTCGGCTCAGGTCATGATCTCAGGGTCCTGGGAACAAGTCCTGCATCAGGCTCTCTGCTCAGCAGGGAACCTGCTTCCCTCTCTCTCTCTCTCTCTCTCTGCCTGCCTCTCTGTCTACTGTGATCTCTCTCTGTCAAATAAATCTTTAAAAAAAAAATCAGAAGTTACTTTCTTGGATGTAAACTTAAGCATTTTTTTATTTGTTGCCTTAAACTGTAGATCTCTTTCATTAGAATTCCTTTAATAGTTTTTTCAAGTTTCAAATGGGCTTTTATGGCTCATTTGATATGTACAAAATAGTGTGTCATAATATTTGTGTCATAATAGTGTGTCCATATTTGTATATGGGATCCTTAAGAGTTCATATAAATAAAAGTAAGGTTTTTCTCCCCCAGCACAGAAATTTCACTTCAGCAGCGACTAGAGTACATTGCTCGAGCCATTCTTAGTGCCAAAAGTTCTACTGCCATTTCATCGATAGCTGCAGATGGTGAATTCCTTCATGAATTAGAAGAAAAAATGGAAGTAAGCGCTAAAGATACTTAACCTTTGCCTACATTTATTTCATTTTCCCTTCTTCCCTCTAGTAACTCATAGGTCAGTAGCAGTTAATAATTCTAGTGTCTTCTGCCTGTATGTATTTATTTTCATATCTAGACATACATCTTTTATTGGGTCACAGGACATTGCTATAATTAGATTTTTCTCTGTGGCATTTCTAAAGGTTTTTGGGTTTTTTTTTCCCAACTGTCCCAACACAAAGGAGATTATCACATTTACCATTTATTCTAGAAACTAATGAGTAGATACGTGAAGTAGAGTAGGCTAAACTGCCCTAAATAAGAGACCTAAAAGTATGTAATGGTGCAAATACAAAAGCTTATTTCTCATTCACAAATATCCAGAGTTGGTGTTCCTGACTGGCTACTGGCCACTGGCTTTCTTCCACTTGATTGATTTTAATACCCAAGTTCTATTTTCTGGCTCTGCCATTCCCTATTGGCCTTAACTTCTTCTTCTGTCAGAGGGAGTAAGAGAAAAAATCACATTTAAGAAGCTCTCTTAAAGACCTCAGTCCTGAAGTGACATACTTCACAGCCACTTACAGTCCATTGAAGAGAACTTAGTCTTACGGCCATATCTCCCTACAGAGGAGGTTGGAAAATATGGTCTAGCCATTTTCTGGCTGCAATCGTGGGAGAGATGGGTATTACAGTGACAGCAAAGGCTCTCTGCCATAGTATACTTCCTATGAGATCTTTTGTTGTGATGAAGAGCTGCTAGTTTGTTACAATAGAAGTCTTCATTTGTACAGTTTTTTATTGAGGTATAATTGACATGATATTGTATTAGTTTCAGGTATACAGTGTAATGATTCAGTATTTTTAGGTATTGCAAAATGATCACCATAATAAATCTAACTAACACTTATCACTATATACATAATGACAAAATTTTTTTCTTGTGATAAGAAGTTCTACAATCTATTTTCTTCAGCAACTTTCAAATATGTGATACAGTGTTAATTATAGTCACTGTGCTGTTATTTATACATTTTTTTTACTTTAACCAACTTAAAGTCAGATACTAGGAATCATTCCTTCAAGTACTTGTTGACTTACCATCACGAACTTAAGACTTGCTTTTTTTAATTCAAACTAGGTTGCTAGGATCCAACTTCAGATACAAGAGACACTACAAAGACAGTATTCCCACCATTCTTCTGTACAGGATGCAATTTCTCAGCTGGATTCTGAGCTAATGGACATAACTAAGGTAATAAAAAAGCAAGTTGAATTCCTCTAGCAGTCACATAATACCTATAAATTCCTTGTTTCATTTGCATTCTACTTTGCATTTCATGAGAAAGATTAATCTTTCTCCACAAAATTAAGATAACCCATCCTGGGGAGCATGTCGCTGGGCTGAGAGATCACTGCTGTGGTATCTGACTCTTAGGGACAGCTAACTTGCTCTGTCCAGGCCATTTTCTATCAAGACTCCTATCAGCCTCACACCAAGCTTTGTTAAAACTCCTGCCATTTATTTTATGGCCCTGCTTCTTGTCTTGGAGAAGTAACTTATCTTTGCTTACCTCTCTGAGCCTCTCCCACTCTATACTTCAGAGAAGTCCCTTTTTCAATAATTCTTGGACATTTCTCCAAGAACCGTGAAGCACCCTGAGACTTGTGTTTCCATGATTCTTTAAACCCTGGTTTAGACAGTGCTAATTATAAAAGACATGTTATTACAGTATCTCCCTGCCAGCCAAGGGGGCCGGGGAGGCACACATGTTGAAATCTATTTAATTTTACCAAGTCTTTGCCATTCTTAATCTGGAGTTATGACCACCTGCATGTCATCACATCTTTATATCCTATTTTAGGAACTTTGGATAAAATCTTTGGTCATTTTTAATTTTCAAGGAGTGCATCACTATAAATTTCTGACTCTTGACCTCTGGTTGTATGTATAATGTTGGCATTTTCTCCAACAGCTTTATGGGGAATTTGCTGACCCGTTTAAACTTGCAGAGTGTAAACTTGCAATAATTCATTGTGCTGGTTATTCAGACCCTATATTGGTGCAGACACTTTGGCAAGATATCATAGAGAAAGGTAAGTGCTCACTTACAGGTATATTAGCATACATTATTTAGTGACTTGGTAGAGGAATGCAAGCTATTAGTGGCTTTCATATATTTAGAGCTCATGAAAATTGAATATACCTAAGTGGTGGGTACCTGGATATGGCAGAGGTAGTCCTGTAGAGAATGACTTCAATTTATATTGGAGAAAACTCTGAGAAAAGGATAGTTATTTTTTGGTTGTTCTTTTTTTTTTTTTTTAAGATTTTATTCAGGGGCACCTGGGTGGCTCAGTCATTAGGTGTCTGCCTTTGGCTCAGGTCATGATCCCAGGGCCTTGGGATTGAACCCCACATCAGGCTCTCTGTTCAGCGGGAAGACTGCTTCTCCCTCTCCCACTACCACTGCTTGTGTTCCCTCTCTCACTATGTCTGTCTCTGTCAAATAAATATGTCTGTCTCTGTCAAATCCCACTGAGCGGGGAGCCTGGTCCGGGGCTCCATCCCAGGACCCCAGGATCGTGTCCTGAGCCGAAGGCAGATGCTTAATGTCTGAGCCTCCCAGGTGCCCCTGGTTGTTCTTCTTAATAAAGGATTCTGAGACACTTTCCTCAGAATCCCATAACCTGTGTCCTATTTAAGACAAAAGTATTTCAGACACTAACAGAAACACAGTATCTGCTCATTATATTAGAATATCATTAGTAGGATACTTTTCACCTTGAAATAGAATGAAATAGCCAGTTTAAACATTTCACATGAAAAGCCGTTTGGTTTCTCATGGCATGTCTTTTTCCTGCAGAATTGAATGAAAGCGTGGCGCTGAGCTCCTCAGATAGAATGCATGCCCTCAGTCTCAAGGTTGTCCTCCTGGGCAAAATTTACGCTGGCACACCTCGCTTCTTTCCTTTAGGTAAGCAGTAATCTTATGTGCTATCATGGCTGTTTTGTTTTGTTTTGATGGTTTTCTTCATTGACATGGAAAAAATTTATCATCCTCAGAGTGGAATTGTGTCTTTGTTGCTGTTTAGCTCAGTAGTGTAATTCTACCTCTTCAGAAAGAAAAACCTCCAAAGATAGCAGAATTTGTTGGTAGTTAGGTAAGGAACTTTCTTTGATCTTGCAAGTTTCCATATCTGGGGATAGTGCTAACAGACCTTAGTAATGATTATATTGTTGGTAACCCTCTACAAGTTTTAAGGAGGAAAGAAAAATGATTGATTTTCTGCATGGGCAATCTGTGATTGCTTCTACTCCTCTTATTATATTGAGGACACGTTTTTCTTTAAAATAACAAATAGTTGGGGCCCCTGGGCGGCTCAGTGGGTTGTGTAGCTGACTCTTGATTTCAGCTGAGGTCATGATCTCAGGATCCCTGATTCACATTGGGGTCGCCACTGAGCAGGGAACCTGCTTGAGAATTCTCCTCCCTGTGCCCCTCTCCCTGCTCACACTCTTTCTCTTTCTCAGAAAAATAAGTAAATCTTTAAAACAATTAAATAGCAAATAATTCTGTTTAAAATGCAATTTTTGAACCCCTTAATCAACTATATTACTGTAATTGTTATGTATATGACTCTAATTATTAGCCATTTGCCAATGTGTAATGTTTTTCTTCAGTTGTAAAACAGTAGAATCAGGGTGCCTGAGTGACTCACTTGATTCAGCGTCCAACTCTCGTTCTCAGGTCAGGCCTTGATCTCAGAGTCATGAGTTCAAGCTCCATGTTGGGCTCCATGCTGGGCTTTTAGTCTACTTAAAAAAAATAAAAAATAAAAATACAAGAATAGAATCAACATAAATACATCCATAAAGTAAGATGTTAAGCACCTAGGGTCTTTGAAAAATGGTGAGAATCAGGAAAATGCTCACAACATAACATTAAATTGTTTGTTTATTTAATGAGGATAGAGCCCTTTTTATAGACCATCTCTGATTTACAGTTTATTTCCTGGAAATGTCAGGAAATCAAGTCATTATAATCATACCCTTTTCTCTTGTAAGTATAGTGTTTAAAACTGCCATGCTATTTATTAATGAGAAAAATAAAGAGAAAATAAAAACTTAACAATTTTAATAATAAAAAGGCCACATTATACATAATTTCTTTAGAGAGTATTTCTGCTTTGGCTTAGATTTTTAATTTTTGAACCCAATAATGTCTAGGGTAGAAGAGGCCTTTTTTTTTTCCTTTTTTTTTTTTCTTCTTCTTTTTTTGTCCATCTTTCAATGTCAAACAAGCTCCGGGGATTACAAACTGTAGCAAGTTTAGAGTTTTTAGGAATTTGATTATCTATGCAAAATTTTTGTATGGTAGATTCTAGGGTAGTTGCAGGTTCAGTCAGTGGCAGTCTTTTCAGTGATTCTTCTTACCTGGGGACATTCACCTTGGTCATTCTCAGATTTTGACTATCATAAATATGAATGTGATTGTTACTATTACGATCTTATTTGTGATATGATAGGTAGTAAAATGTGAGAATGGGGCCAAAATTAGAACCATCAAATAAATAACTTACACATCTGAGGGGGTGGATGCACTTAAAAAACCCATTACATATTTCTAAAATCAGGATGCAGTAACCCTTCTTTTCTGAAAAACTGTTAAACTGAGTATATAATATATCAAGATACTGAAGAAATACCAGTGGGTCCTCTCCAATAGTGGGATTGTGAATGGTCTCTATTTCTTGTACCTTTCTGTATTTTCCAAACTCAGCAAAATGTAGGTTTTTTCTTTTTTTCTTTTTTTTTTTTTTTAAGATTTTATTTATTTATTTGACAGAGAGAAATCACAAGTAGATGGAGAGGCTGGTAGAGAGAGAGAGAGAGGGAAGCAGGCTCCCTGCTGAGCAGAGAGCCTGATGCGGGACTCGATCCCAGGACCCTGAGATCATAACCTGAGCCGAAGGCAGCGACTTAACCCACTGAGCCACCCAGGCGCCCTGTAGGTTTTTTTCTAATAGCTTTAAATTTTGTAGCATGTTCATCATTGTGCACCAATCACCACAATTAAATTTAGACCATTCTCATCACCCCAAGGGAACCCGTGTACCTAATAGCCGTCACTCCCTATACCTTCCCACTCTCCGGCCCTAGGCAGTTACTGATCTACTTTATGTCTCTGTGCCTATTCTGATATATCACTTACTTTTGTAAAAAAAGAAAAAAAATTTTTAAATTGGTTTTCTTTTTTTAAAGATCTTATATTTATTTGAGAGAGAGAAAGTGAGAACAAGTGCAAGCACAAATGGGGAAGGGGCAGAGGGAGAAGCGGACTTCCTACTCACCTGGGAGCTCCGTGCGGGACTCAATCTCAGGACCCTGAGATCATGACCTGAGCTGAAAGTAGCCAGTTAACCAGCTGAGCCACCCGGGCTCCCCAGGAGTTAACAATTCTTTAACAACAGAAGAGTAATTATGTGAGGTGAAGGACCACATTAATTAACCTTACTGGAGTAAACACTTTACAGTGTGTATATGTATAACATCTTCATGTTCTGTACCTTAAACTTACATAATGTTTGGCTATTTTTTCTCAATAAGCTGGGGTGAGGGGGAAAGTTAACAATTCTAATTTCTGATCTTTTTCCCTCTCCAGATTTTATTGTGCAGTTTTTAGAACAGCAAGTTTGTACTTTGAACTGGGATGTAGGTTTTGTAATACAGACAATGAATGAAATTGGAGTGCCATTACCTAGACTATTAGAAGTATATGACCACTTGTTCAAGTCACGGGTAAGAAAAATATTAAATAAAATGAAATAATTTATTTAGTTAAAGTTATATGTTTTCTAGATAAAAGGAGAATATTTTGATTGTATGTTTATGAAAGTGTCTCATCATATGATAGAAATTAATTCAGAAACATGCTTCACTGGTTCAATATAAGAAATTATCATACTTTAACCTTCTAAAACTGATAATGAGTTGTTTTGCCATGTTTCATGATAAAAATCAAATATTTCTTAGTAAACATATTTTCTTTACTCTTGGTGGAATAGGCTAAGCCCATTACATTAAGAATCACCGTTTATTTTATCAGAACAAAATAATACTGTATTTATTCTCTATAACTTCATCTAAAATGTCAGTGCTCAAAGATCTTCCTCACCACAAGAAAAAAACTTTGTAACTATGATGGTGATGCATGGTAACTAGACTTAGTATAGTGATCATTTCCCATACTGACTCCCATAACAACTCATATGTTGTACACCTGAAAGTGATATGATGTTGTGTTAGTTATACCTCAATTAAAAAAATTCTTTCTCAATTAAAAAAAAATCTTTCTGATAATATTGAACCTTATCAGACTATATATTTTATCATTTTTATCCTATGATAAAAGATCCAAATGAAACCTTGTTGACCTATATGATGTCTCTTAAGATAGCACCACCAAAACATTTATATGGTGCTTTACAAGACACTTGTATATCTCATTTAAACCTTGAAATGAGCATCTGACAAGGGCAGAGATTTTAAATAAATAACCTGCTCATGTCTAGTTACCCAGAATGAGAATTAAGATTGTTTGCTGGTTTAGTCTTTATTTATAATATCAGACTAAGTCTGCATAGGTTTAAAGCAAAAGAGGTATCACAGCTGACAAGAAGAAAATAAAAAAATAAAATAAGCATTTAATATTATGTGGTTTCTAGATTATTTATCTGGTCATGGTTAATATTTGAACATCCTTGAAAACTGCAGTGTGATGTTATTCTGTGGAGCATGTAAATTTCCTCTTTAGGAACCCATGTTTCCTCTTAACAGGTGTGAGGAGGTATCTCATTGCGGTTTTGATTTGTGTTTCCCTGATGATGAGTGATGTTGAGCATTTTTTCATATGTCTTTTAGCCATTCTTATATCTTCTGCCCATTTCTTAACTATTTGTTTTGGGGTCTTGACTTTGATAAGTTCTTTACACATTTTGAATACTAATTCTTTATCACATATGTCCTTTCCATGTATCTTCTATTAGTTACCTTTTAGTTTTGTTGACTGTTTCCTTTGCTGTGCAGAAGCTTTTTATCTTGATGAAATCCCAGGAGTTCATTTTTGGTTTTCTTTCCTTTGCCTCTGGAGACATGTCTAATAAGAAGTTGCTGTGCCTGGGGCGCCTGGGTGGCTCAGTGGATTAAGCCGCTGCCTTCGGCTCGGGTCGTGATCTCGGGGTCCTGGGATCAAGTCCCACATAGGGCTCTCTGCTCGGCGGGGAGCCTGCTTCCTCCTGCCTCTCTGCCTACTTGTGATCTCTCTCTGTCAAATAAATAAAATCTTTAATTAAAAAAAAAAAAAAAAGAAGTTGCTGTGCCCAAGGTCAAAGAGACTGCTACGTGTCTTCTCCTGTAGGATTTTGATGGATTCCTGTCTCACATTTTGGTCTTTCATCCATTTTGATTTTTTTTTTTTTTGTATGGTCTAAGAAAGTGGTCCAGCTTCATCTGCCTGTTGTCCAATTTTCCCAGCACCATTTGTTGAAGAGACTTTTTCCCATTGGATATTTTTTTACTTTGTTGAAGATTAGTTGACCATACAGTTACAGGTCCCTTTCTGGGCATTCTGTTCTGTTCCATTGTTCTATATATATCTGCTTTTGTGCCAGTACCATACGGTCTTCTTAATTACAGCTTTCAGTACCATACTGTCTTTTTTTTTTTTTTTTTTAAGATTTTACTTATTTATTTGACAGACAGAGATCACAGGTAGGCAGAGAAGCAGGCAGATAGAGAGGAAGGGAAGCAGAACCCCTGCTGAGCAGAGAGCCCGATGTGGGACTTGATCCCAGGACCCTGAGATCATGACCTGAGCTGAAGGCAGCGGCTTAACCCACTGAGCCACCCAGGCGCCCCCATACTGTCTTCTTAATTACAGCTTTGTAATAGAGCTTAAAGTTCAGAATAGTGCTGCTTCCAGCTTTGGTTTTCTTTTTCAACATTACTTTGGCTGTATGGGGTCTTTTCTAGTTCCATACAAATTTTAGGATTGTTCTAGCTCTGTTTAAAATTGCTGGTGTTATTTTGATAGGGATTTCATTGAATGTGTGGATTGCTTGGGTTATACAGACATTTTAACAATATTTATTCTTCCATTCCATGAGCATGGAATGTTTTTCCATTTTTTTGTGTCATCTTCAGTTTCTTTCATAAGTGTTCTGTGGTCTTCAGAGTACAGATCTTTACGTGTTTGGTTAGGTTTCTTCTTAGCTAGTTTATGGTTTTGGTGCAATTGTAAATGGGATTGATTCCTTGATTTCTCTTTCTGCTGCTTCATTATTGTATAGAAATGCAACAGACATCTGTGCATTGCTTTTATACCCTGCAACTTTGCTGAATTCCTGTATTAGTTCTAGCAATTTTTTGGTGGAGTCTTTTGGGGTTTCTACACAGAGCATCATGTCATCTGTGAATAGTGAAAGTTTCACTTCTTCCTTGCCAATTTGGATGCCTTTTATTTCCTTTTGTTGTCTGATTGCTGAGGCGAGGACTTCCAGTTCTATGTTGTCTGACATAGACAACATGAGAGAGGACATCCCTGTCTTATTCCTGACCATAGCAGAAAAGCTCGGTTTTTTCCCCATTGAGGATGATATTACTTGTGAGTCTCTTGTATATGGTCTTTATGATATTGAAGTATGTTCCTTCTATCCCTACGCTCTTAAGGGTTTTTATCAAGATGCTATGTTTTGTCAGATGCTATTTCTGCCTGTATGTAGAGCATTTTATGGTTCTTATTTATTTGTTTACTTATTTGATAGAGAAAGACACAGCGAGAGAGGGAACATAAGCAGGGAGAGTGGGAAAGGGATTAGCAGGCTTCCCGCCAAGCAGGGAGCCATATGGGGGTCTCAATCCCAGGACCCTGGGACTATGACCTTAGCCAAAGGCAGACGCTTAGTGACTGAGCCATCCAGGCACTTCAGAGCATCATACGGTTCTTATCCTTTTATTTATGTGGTATACACGTGGATTGATATGTGGATATTGAAGCATACCTGCAGCCCAGGAATAAATCCCACTTGGTTGTGGTGAATAATCCTTTTAATGTAATGTTGGATCCAGTTAGCTAGGATCTTGCTGAGAATTGGGGTTTTTTTTAATTATTTATTTATTTGAGAGTGGGAGAGTATGTGCAGGGAGAGGGGCTGAGGGAGAGAGAATCCTCAAGCCAATTCCCAGCTGAGAGCTGAGCCCACTGCAGGGCTTGATTCTGAGACCCTGAGATCTGACCTGAACCAAAAGCACGAGTTGGCTGCTTAATTGACCGAGTCACCCAGGAGCCCCTGGTTGAGAATTTTGTATCCATTTTCATCAGGGATATTGGTCTGTAATTCTCCATTTTAAAAAATTCATTTTAGGGGCGCCTGGGTGGCTCAGTGGGTTAAGCTGCTGCCTTCGGCTCAGGTCATGATCTCAGGGTCCTGGGATCGAGTCCCGCATCGGGCTCTTTGCTCAGCAGGGAGCCTGCTTCCCTCTACCTCTCTCTCTGCCTGCCTCTCTGTCTACTTGTGATCTCTGTCAAATAAATAAATAAAATCTTTAAAAAAAATAAAAAATTCATTTTATTTCTTATTTTAGAGTGTACCAGAGGGGGCGGGAGAAGGACAAGCAGACTCTGCACTGAGCATGGAGCCCAACGCGGGGCTCAGTCTCATGACCCTGAGATCATGACCTGAGCAGAAATCAGGAGTCCAGTGCTCCACTCACTAAGCCATCCTGGAGCTCCCTGTAATTCTCCTTTTTAGTGGGGTCTTTATCTGGTTTTGGAATCGAGGTAATACTGGCCTCACAGAATGAGTTTGGAAGTTTTCCTTCTGTTTCTGTTTTTTGGAACAGTTTAAGAAGAACAGGTATTCTTTTTTAAATGTTTGATAGAATTCCCCTGGGAAGCCATCCATCCCTGGATTCTTGTTGGGAGATTTTTGGTGATTACTGATTCAGTTTCTTTGCTGATTATGGGTCTATTCAGATTTTGTTTCTTCCTGTTTCTGTTTTGGTAGTTTATATGTTTCTAGGAATGCATCCATTTCTTCCAGATTTCCTAATTTATTGGCATGTGATTCCTCATAATATTCTCTTATAATTGTATTTCTGCAGTGTTCGTTGGGGTCTCTTTCATTTGTGATTTTATTTATTTTGTCCTTTCTGTTTTCTTTTTGATAAGTCTCGCTAGGGGGTTATCAGTTTCATTAATTCTTTCAATGAACCACCTCCTAGTTTCATTGATCTGGTCTGGTTGGGTTTTTTTCTATATCATTTATTTCTGCTCCTAGCTTTATTACCCTTCTTCTCCTGGCATAGGCCTTATTTGCTGTTCCTTTTCTAGCTCCCTTAGGTGTAAGTTTAGGTTGTATATTTGAGACTTCCCTTACTTCTTCAGGTAGGCCTGTACTGCTGTGTATTTCTCACATATGACTGCTTTTGCTGCATCCCAAAGGTTTTGGACCACAGTGTTTTCATTTTCAGTTGCCTTCATGTATTTTTTTAATTTCTTCTTTAATTTCATGGTTAATTGGTTCATTCTTCAGTAGGATGTTCTTTATTTCCTTTTTAAGGTTTTTTTTGTTTTTTTGTTTTGGTTTGGTTTTTTTTGAGAGGAGAGAGAGAGCGCATGTGCGTGCACTCAAGGGGAGGGAGCGGGGCAGAGGGAGATGCTTAGCAGGGAGTCTTCCTGATGCAGGACTCTATGCCAGGACCCCAGGATCATGACCTAAACCAAAGGCAAACACGTCACTGAATGACCACCCAGGCACCCCTAGTGGATGTTCTTTAACCTCCATTTATTTGTGTTCTTTCCAAATCTTTTGCTTGTGGTTGATTTCAAGTGTCATAGCATTGTGGTCTGAAAATATCCATGGTATGGTCTCAGCCTTTTTGTACTTTTTGATGCCTGATTTGTAACCCAGTATGTGATCTGTTCTGGAGAATCTTCCGTGTGCACTTGAAAAAAATCTGTATTCTACTGTTTTAGAATGAAATGCTCTGAATATATCTGTTAAATCCATCTGGTCTAGGGTGTCATTCAAAGCCCTTCTTTCCCTGTTGATCTTACACATTAATGATCTGTCCATTGCTGTGAGTGGGATGTGAAAGTCCCCTACTATCAATGAATTTCTTTAAGTTTGTTATTAATTGGTTTATATATTTGGCTGTTCCCAAGTTAGAAACATGAATATTTACAATTGTTAGATCTTCTTGTTAGATAGACCCCTTTATTATGATACAGTGCCTGTGTCATGTCTTATTACAGTCTTTGGTTTAAAATCTAGTTTGGGGGCGCCTGGGTGGCTCAGTGGGTTAAGCCGCTGCCTTCGGCTCAGGTCATGATCTCAGGGTCCTGGGATCGAGTCCCGCATCCGGCTCTCTGCTCAGCAGGGAGCCTGCTTCCCTCTCTCTCTGCCTGCCACTCCATCTACTTGTGATTTCTCTCTGTCAAATAAATAAATAAAATCTTTAAAAAAAAAAATAAAAAATAAAAATCTAGTTTGTTGGGTGCCTGGGTGGCTCAGATGTTGGGTGTCTGCCTTATGCTTGGGTCATGATCCCAGCATCCTGGGATCGAGCCCCGCATCAAACTCCCTGTTTGGGGGTAACCTGCTTCTCCCTCTCCCTCTTCCTGTACTGTTCCCCATGCCTGTGCTCTCTCATTCTGTCAAATAAATAAAATCTTTAAAGAAAAAAATAATTAAAATTAAAATACAATTTTTTAAAAATCTAGCTTGTCAGGACACCTGGGTGGCTCAGTTGGCTAAGCATCTGCCTATCCAAGGGTCCTGGGATTGAGTCCCACATCAGGTTTCCTGCTCATCGGGAGCCTGCAGCTCCCCCTGCTTGTGCTTGTGCTCTTGTGCACTTGCTCACTCTCTGTCTTTCTGACAAATACATAAATAATAATGAAAATCTTAAATATAAATTAATCTAATTTGATATAAGCATGGCTACTCCAGCTTTCTTTCTTTCTTTTTTTTTTTTTTTAATGTCTATTTGCATGGTTATGGTTCTCTACTCCTTTACTTTCAGTCTGGGGGTATCTTTAGGTCTAGAGTGAGTCTGTAAACAGGCATATCAATGGGTCTTGTTTTGGGGTTTTTTTTTTAATCTATTCTCATACCCTTTGTCTCTTGATTAGAACATTTGGTCCATTTACATTCAGAATAATAATTGATAGATATGAATTTAGTGCCATTGTATTACCTGTAAAGACTCTGTTCCTGTAGATTGTCTCAGCTCCTTTCTATTCTTTGTTGCTTTTGGTCTCCTTCCCACTCAGAGGATTTGATGTTTCTTGCAGAGCTAGTTTAGTGTTCATGAACTTCTTTAGTTTTTGCTTGTCTTGGAAACTCTTTATCTCGCCTATTCTGAATGACAGCCTTGCTGGATATAGTATTCTTGGCTGCTTATTTTTCCCATTCACAGCACATTGAATATATCATGCCACTTTTTTCTGGCCTGCCAGGTTTCAGTGGACATGACTACTGCTAATCTTATGTGTCTACCCTTGTAGGCTAAGGACCTTTTTTGTTCCTAGCTGCTTTCAGAACTTTCTTTTTATCTTCATATTTTGTAAGTTTCACAGTGATATTTTATGGTATTCGCCTATTTTTTTTATTTTGAGGGGAGTTCTCTGTGCCGCTTGGACTTGAACGCCTGTTTCCTTTGCCAAATTAGGGAAGTTTTCAGCTATAATTTGTTCAAATAGCCCATCTGTCCCCTCTTCCCACTCTTCTTCTGGGACTCCTATGATATAGATCCTGGTTTGCTGTATGATCTTGCTGAGTTCCCTAAGCCCACCTACACAGTCTAATAGTTTTCTTTTTTTCTTCTCTTTAGCTTCATTATTTTCCATAATTTTATCATGTATATCACCTATTCTCTCTTCTGCTTCTTCAATCCTCATTGTAATTATATCCACTTGGTTTCACATCTCAAGCTATAGCATTTTTTATTTCAGCCTGACTAGTTTTTAGTCCTTTTATTTCCGCAACAAGGGTTTCTCTGGTGTCTTCTATGCTTTTTTCCAATCCCAGCTAGAAGTCTTATAACTGTTGTTCTAAATCCTTATTCAGATATATTGCTTATATCTGTTTTGTACAGGTTCCTGGCTATGATTTCTTACTGACCTTTCTTTTGGGGAGAATTTCTCTGTCTTGTCATTTTGGATAAGTTTCTGTCTTTTGCATGTTTTGAAGGCTTATTGTTTCTTGAATCTGAGAGTAATGCTATATTAAAAAGGTGTCAGGCGTGCCTGAGTGCTCAGTCAATTAAGCGTCCAGCTTGATTTTGGCTCAGGTCATGACCTCATGGTCATGAGATTGCACCCCATGTCCTGCTTCACACTGGGCATGGAGCCTGCTTAAGATTCTATCTCCCTCTCCTTCTGCTCTTCCATACCTCTCTCTCTTTCCCTTTCTTTTTTTTAAGATTTTTATTTATTTGACAGAGATCACAAGTAGTCAGAGAGGCAGGCAGAGAGAGATGGAAGTGAAGCAGGCTCCCTGATGAGAGCCCGATGCAGGGCTCGATTCCAGAACCCTGGGATCATGACCTGAGCCAAAGGCAGAGGGTTTAACCCACTGAGCCACCCAGGTGCCCCTCCCTTTCTTTAAAAAAGAAAAAAAAAAAAAAAAGTGTGGCAGAGTCATACACTGTCCAGCGCGTGGCACTTCAAGAAGTGTTTCTGGTGTATGCTGTGTGGCCTCTGCTGTTGTGCTTTGACTGCTCTTTCCCACTGGTTAGTCCTCTGCAGAGCTCCTTCTTGTCATGAGGAGTGTATGGACTTTTTAACTAGATGTGCTTTGATTTATTTGTTAAAATAAACCTGATGGGGGGTGGGGAAGGAGGGACACCTGCATGGCTCAGTCAGTTAAGTGTCTGCCTTCAGGTCAGGTCATGATTCCAGCGTCCTAAGACTGAGTCCCACATCAGACTCCCTGCTCAGCGGGGAGTCTGCTTCTCCCTCTACCCTTCCTCCCTGCTTGTGATCTCTCTCTCTCTCTCTTAAATAAATAAAAATCTTAAGAAAAGAAAAACAAAAGAGAAGAAAGAGGAAAAAATAGGCCTGTTCCAAAAAAGAAAAAGAAAAGGACTCCCCCCCCCAAAATCGAATAGACAATCAAAAAACTATAAGCCTGATTCCAAGGAAAAAGAAGGGGGTGTGAGAAGCCTGATCCCCCAAAAGAGCAAAGGAAATGAAAAAAAACCAACAACAGAAAAAAAAACTAAAGCCTAGTCCTACTGGTACTCAGGTGATGCTTTGAAGCACTCTGTGAGCATTAGAGTTGGTGCAGGCGTGCTTCCTGTGCTGGTCTTCTGGGGGAAAGACCTGCCACACGGGCTCAGAGTCAGAACATTCCCAGTAAATAAGCACCGCAAGGGGTAGGGTTTGATGTAAGCAACTGCACCTCCACTAGTGATCTCTGAAGTCTTTGTATTGGTGGTAAGGGGGAAAATAGTGCCACCCCACTCTCTCTGCCCAGAACAGGGCATCTCACACCCCATGCTGTTCAGGTAGCCCTCAGAATAGTGAGAACCGTCAACACACCCATTATCACAGTGCTCCTGCATTAAATGCTTATTTTAGTATTGAGAAATTTTGCCTGGGACTCTGAAGACTGGTTTGACTAATACTATAAATGGTTGAAAAATCAGTTGACACAGTTTGCTTTAACTCATGGTGTATGCTTTCTTTATAGGATCCATTCTGGAACAGAATGAAGAAGCCACTGCACCTTTTGGATTGTATACATGTACTATTGGCAAGATATGTTGAGAATCCTAGCCAGGTTTTAAATTGTGAGAGGTAACTATGAATTAGCTATTGCATTATAGCAAAACTTTAAATGTTTTTAATAAGTATCTGAACAACAAAGTTAGATGGGGGAAGATATGGAGAATTACTATTTGAATGGTATCAGTTAGCATATATGAAAGGTTAGAGTTTCTTCCATTTTTCAACCCTTGTTCTGAATACTTTCTATAGGTAAATGATGTAATTTATGAATTACTTCTGAACTCCTTCAGTTCAGTTATGTCTTTGTGAGATTATTGGCCATTTCAAGGTATATTTGTTTGAAAAGAACAAAAGAATGTAAGTAATTCAATATTAATTTAAAGAGTCATCCCTATTGTCTCCTTCCCATTATAATCTCCCAAAAGAACATGGTGGTCATGTGGTAATTCACCTTTCCCCTGCATTTCTTGTCTGTTTTCATTGATTTACCGTTTACTTAATCATATGATCCTTGCTCTTTCTGGGATGATAGTAATGTTAGCAGAAGTTAGAGAGAAGTCTTACAGGAGGAAATGTTTCTAAATGTATCAACAGTTGATCAGGTATCTTTTCCTTTACAGGAGAAGATTTACAAATCTGTGCCTGGATGCCATTTGTGGTTATCTGGTTGAGCTTCAGTCTATGAGCTCTTCAGTTGCAGTACAAGCCATCACGGGAAATTTTAAATCTCTTCAGGCTAAACTAGAACGGCTTCATTAATTATTGTAGTGTATTGTCCATGCATTTTAATCTGTAAAATAAAAGCTCAGCTGGGTCCGGATATCAGGTGCTCTAATTTAAGAATTTAAGAACAATTTTAATAGAAATAAGTGGCAATATCTACAAACAGTACATTTGCCAGATGAATTGTTTTTTATTATCATTTGGCTTTTTAATAATCAGGTTAAAAAAAACAATTGAAAGAAGATTACTTATGATCTTAACACAAAGATAAACATTTAGAAATTCTTATTTTTAATTTAATGAAGGCAGAAATTTTGAACTTAGAGTATTCATTTTCAAGTTAGTCCAAGGATGTTGATATCAAAACTTAAATAGGCTAGCTGAGCAAGTTCCATAACACTGGATTCTACAACAGTTCTAATATAGGCAAATAAACACTGTCTCTTAAAAAATTATTTAGGTTTCGGTTCATCTTTGGAAAGAAATTTCTTCCAACTACTAATATTGTCAGTTGTAATTCTTAAAGATTAATATATATTTGGCTATTTTTTGAGCAGGTAGCAAATGTGTAACTACTACTCTATGTCCTAAAAACCTACACAGAGAGATACTGTTTTCCTTTTAGTGTCTACCTACCAGTCCTTGCGACTGATTACCGACCACATTAAAGTAGTGGTTCTTAAAGTGTATGCACCAAACCAGCAGAGAAGCATCATCTGGGAATTTGCTCCCTGTTTGATTCTTTTTCCTCCCAATCAATAACCACAACAAATGAGTTTTACCCAAGACACAATATATAAAGTAAAATTGTTAGTGATGGAGATTTTAGTCTTCAGCAAATTGGAATAACTAAACCAAGTCATGGCAACAACAAGGAAGGAGAACAGAGGAGGAATCGCCAGGACTGACAAAAAAGCGAGGACATGGACTTCTTTCCTCTCACCTTTTATGCCATCAAGAGTAATTGCCTTCTACTTATTGTCACTGAAGCATGTCTAACAAATTTTATAGTACATTTTGAAAATAGTTTTCCTTCCCTTCTTTTTTCCCAAGGTCTCCTTCCCACTCAGAGGATTTGATGTTTTCGTATTTATTCTCTTAGAATTTAGTTCCCTTTTTCCTATATCTAATTCATAATATTTAATAGACTATCAAAATGTCACTCATTAGATACTACTACCTCTCATATTTTTCAGCTTTTAGTTCCTTAAGTTTAGTTTTCTTGAATATGTAAAATGAATGTAAGTTATGCATTGTTAACTCTATAAACTTAAAATTTTGTTACGTCTACTTAAAATGAAAGTCTTACTTAAATGGTATTTAGCCATGACTCCAATTCTACTATATATATGTATTTTTTAAGCCCATTTACACACAAGCATATTAATATATATGTTATGTTAAATATACTCAACTCAGATATCGAAGCTACATCTTTCAAAAGAACTGTAAGCTAGCATGGCTCAATGGTCCTTAGGAGTCAGAAATCTGAACCCTGTTCTTTCTATCACAGAGCACTTTTGAGAAGGTTTAACAGTTCTAGCTGCACAGCAAATGTTTTCCATACCTTTGGGGAGGGTGAGATCCCTAAGAGAAATTAGTGCATTTTCAGCTTTCTAGAACAGTGTTTCTAAAACTTGTAATTCATAAGAATCACCTGGATAACCTGCTAAAACCAGGTGTTCCATCTCTAATGGGATACTGATACTGGTGGTCAGTGGATCAAGTTTGGAATAGCATTGTTCTCGCACATTTATCACTGTATTAATATATCTCATACTTGATGTTTAGTCAACACATTATTTCTTTATACTGACAATTAAACATATATAGGCAATGAATAATAAGTTGAACATTATTTATGAAACAGTGCATTCATTGTAGGCAATGACAAGTCAGTCACTGAAGACCTTGATTGTGACATACTAGTTTTAGATAGATCATTTTCATTTGGCAAAATGGTCAGGAAAGAAGAGAAAGAACCTATTTTTGAGTAATTGCATAGGGTATGGGATATTGACCGTGAAATGCATGTGATTATGTTCAACATTTCTTTAGTTATAACATATGTGACTTACTAGTGACTTTTTCATTGAACACTTCTCTGCTGATCACATGCATTTCCTCCACATTTATGTTATATAGTTAATTTCAGTCTCAGGATTCACAGATTGCTCATTCTCTTCCTCAGGATACTTCCCACCTCATTTTTCCTCTTATTCATGAGAGGAAAAATTGTGATAGTGATACAGTTGTATCAAGAAAATGAAGAACTGGAGTATTGAATGTAAAGGTCTTGAAAGGGCACATAATTTTCTTTCATTTTCTATCAGTTTCTTCATTTTAAATTCTAATAATAATAAAATTTTTTTCCAGAATATTTTTGAGTCTTCTGGTTAATCATTTAAACTCTTCAAACTTTCATTTTCCTAAGAAACAATTTTTTCGGGATGCCTGGGTGACTCAGTCAGTGAAGCGCCCACCATTGGCTCAGCTCATGATCCAAAGTCCTGGGATCCAGCTCCGCACCAAACTCCCTACTCAGCAAGGACCCTGCTTCTCCTTCTCCCTCTCCCTCTGGGAGCTCCCCCTATTTATTTCTCTCAGATAAATAACTGAAAATCTCTAAAAAAACAACAACAACTAATTTGGGGTGCCTGGGTGGCTCAGTTGGTGAAGTGTCTGCCTTCAGTTAGGCCGTGATCCCAGGGTCCTAGGATCGAGCCCGGCATCTGGTTCCCTGCTCGGTGGGAATCCTGCTTCTCCCTCTGCCCATGCCTCCCGCTTGTGTTCCCTCTCTTCACCATCTCTCTGTCAAATGAATAAATAAAATTTAAAATAAAATTAAAAAAATAAAGAGACTGCTTTGGAGCAATAGCCTTCTAGTCCTGTCATTTTGCAGGCAGCTTCATATTTTCCCACTTTTTGCATTAGGATGACCTTTCAAGGATATGAGAAGCCTCATCAGAACCCCGAGGATATGATACTTTTCACCCTCAGATTTATCAAATAGTTTGACCTCTTACTCCCCTTAAAAATTAATACAGAAAAAAAAAAAAAACCCACAAAACCCAAACCTGAACTCGTGATCTTCCTCCACTTTGTTATCAAAATCTTACATCCTTTAAAAGTGAATCTGCTTGGGCTCTGGTAGATCTCTTTTATTTTAGTCAAGCAGAATTTTTTTTAAATGCCTTCGGCTCAGGTCATGATCCCAGGGTCCTGGGGTTGAGTCCTACCTGCTCAGCGGGAGCCTGCTTCTCCTTCTACAGCCCCCCTTGCATGTGCACATGTGCGTACGCTCTCTTTCTCTTTCAAATAAATAAAATATTTTAAAAACCAAACAGTAGCTTTCAAAAAAACAAGAGGTAGTTTCCAATATATGATATTTATCTTTTTAAAGATTTTATGTATTTATTTGAGAGAGAGAGTGAGAGAGAACATGAGAAGGGAAGGATCAGAGGGAGAAGCAGACTCTCCCCTGAGCAGGGAGCACAATGCGGGACTCAATCCTGCGACTCCAGGATCATGACCTGAGCTGAAAGCTCAGTCACCCAACTAACTGAAGCACTCAGGCACCCCAATATACGATTTTTTAAAAACTGACTTTGAAGCACTTCTGTGGCATCCAACTGAGCATCCGATTCTTGATTTCAGCTCAGGCCATGATCTCAGGGTTCTGAGATTAGGCCCTGTGTCAGGCTTTGGGCTGGGTGTGAAGACTGCTTGGAATTCTCTACCTCTCCCCTGCATGCCCTCCCCCAAAACAAAACAACCCTGATATTAATTGAAATAATATAGAGAATAGCACACAAATCATAGGATAAGTTTTCTCATAAAGAACACACTTATTTACCACTGGGTGGAGATACAGAATATTACCTAAAAGCATGTATATTCTTTCCTATGTCTGGTCTTGATGCCAAGGAATTTGAGCCAACCTTAATTTTTTACCTACTTTTTTCCCCTCCCCTTTTCCTTTTGATGGCTTTTTTTTTTTTTTAAGATTTTATTTTTTTGACAGAGAGATCACAAGTAGGCAGAGAAGCAGGCAGAGGTTGGAGAGGAAAGGATGTTCCCTGCTGGGCAGAGATCCTGATTTGGGGCTTGGGGCTCCATCCCACAGCCATGAGATCATGACCCGAGCTGAAGTCAGAGGTTTAACGCACTGAGCCACCTGGGCGCCCCTTGATAGGTTTTCTGAAAGTAGAAATAACTCCAATTTCTCTTTAAACAAGAGAATTGAGATGCCTGGGTGGCTCAGTCTTTAGGCATCTGCCTAAACTGGCAACTCTAACAGATTGTGTAATTCAGTTTAATAGTTTCTGTTGAACTGGAAGATGGTCAAAATGGCTTCTGAGTACTCACTTGTTGTCTGCCCACGTACATGATAAATTGACCCTCCAAATGACAAGCAAAGGGAAGCATAAGTACAAAATGGCCACATTTCAGGTGACAGGGAAAATCCATGATTAGTTATTGCTACTACAATCTCGTAACTCACCCTGTCACAGTGATTAGTCTATAAGTGACACTTAACTAAAGCCTAAACCAATCAATGCTTTTTTTTTCTTTTTTTAGGACAAGTGATTAACTCAAAGTGGGTATTTGACTTGAATTGTTCGAATCAGAGTGAAGCACAGATTGAGGAAATAGATTTTTTTTCCTTGATGTGTGACAGTGTAGGGTATGAGACATCTCTAGCCTTTTGGTACCATAGCAGAAATGATACCTTTAAATAATATCTTGGGAAGAAATATTATATTCATTAAAATTTATTGTCTTACATATTGTATCAGTCACAGTTCTAAGAAAGAAAGAAGCACTAGAAAATGGGTTTGTGGGGGCGCCTGGGTGGCTCAGTGGGTTAAGCCGCTGCCTTTGGCTCAGGTCATGATCTCAGGGTCATGGGATCGAGTCCTGCATCGGGCTCTCTGCTCTGCAGGGAGCCTGCTTCCTCCTCTCCCTCTCTCTGCCTGCCTGTCTGCCTGCTTGTGATCTCTGTCTGTCAAATAAATAAATAAAATCTTTTTTTAAAAAAAAGAAAGAAAGAAAGAAAATGGGTTTGTGGTGTGTATTTTTATAGGAATTTGATATTACGGAATCAGTAGAGCTGGGTTAAGTCTCTGTAAGACTGTTTCTTTGCATCAGATGTTGGAGCTTGAAGTTCATAGAGCTGTCAGGCAACAAGGGAAGATGGCTGCAAAGGAAAAGAGGGTAAAGACAGGTTGGACCCTACAAGCATGAACTGAAGTTCATGAGGATGGACCAAATCCATGTCAGTTTTTGTTGCTTCTGACCATGGTGGTATTGATGTCCTGCAGAAGCTGAGTCCTTCATGGAGCTAAATACTTACACCTGGCCCAGGAGTTGGAGACTTTGAAAGAGACTTTGGAACAAACTCAAGGGAAGTTAGAGCAGCTGCAAAGCCAGCAGATAAGTGACCACCTATGTGAGCTCTAAGACAGCTGCTTCACTTCTCCCCCTGAAATCTCCCATAAAAATCTCCCTTGTGGGGGCGCCTGGGTGGCTCAGTGGATTAAAGCCTCTGCCTTCGGCTCGGGTCATGATCCCAGGGTCCTGGGAAAGAGTCCCACATTGGGCTCTCTGCTCTGCAGAGAGCCTGCTTTCTCCTCTCTCTCTCTGCCTGCCTCTCTGCCTACTTGTGATCTCTGTCTGTCAAATAAATAAATAAAATCTTTAAAAAATCTCCCTTGTAGGGGGGAAAAAAAAGAATCTTCCCTGTGGTCTACTCTGGCTAGAAACATACCAGGAGGGGATTCAGCCTAGCCAAGTTGACACTGTACAAATCTATCATTACAACCCATTCATTGAATCAATGACGTTCACTTCTTTATATAGAAGATAGATACCGGGGTGCCTGTGTGGCTCAGTCGGTTAAGCATCTATCTGCCTTTGCCTCAGGTCATGATCCCGGGGTCCTTGGATCAAGACCCGTGTCAGTCTCTCTATTTAGCAGGGAGCTAACTTCTCCCTCTCCCTCTGCCTGCCGCTTCCCTTGCTTGTGCTCTCTCTGTCAAATAAATAAATAAATAAATAAATAAAATCTTTTTTAAAAAAATCTAGATATACCAACCAATTTTTTCAAAATGGGTTTGTCGCCAAAACACAGGTGTCATGAAACCACTGCTAAACCTAAACCAAAATAGGAAAGGAAAAGTCTCACATCAACAGCGGGGACTCATAGACCTGGGCAAATCTGCCACTACTGGTCATCTGATGTACAGATGTGGTGGGATCAACAAAAGAACTATCGGGAAGAATTTGAGAAGGAGGCTGCTGAGATGGGAAAGGGCTCCTCCAAGCATGTCTGGGTCTTGGATAAACTGAAAGCTGAACGTGAATGTGGTATCGCCATTGATATCCCTGTGGAAATTTGAGGCCAGCAAGTACTATGTCTTGATGCCCCAGAACACAGAAACTTTCTCACAAACATGATTACAGGGGCGCCTGGGTGGCTCAGTGGGTTAAAGCGTTTGCCTTCAGCTCAGGTCATGATCCCAGCATCCTGGGATCGAGCCCCGCATCAGACTCTGCTCAGCAGGGAACCTGCTTCCCGCTCTCTTTCTGCCTGCCTCTCTGCCTACTTGTGATCTCTTGTCTGTCAAATAAATTTAAAACAACAACAACAACAAAAAAAAACATGATTACAGGCATATCCCAGACTTACTGTGCTGTCCTGGTTGTTGCTGGTGGTGTTGATGTATTTGAAGCAGGTATCTCCACGAATGAGCAGGCCTAGAGCATGCCCTTCTGGCTTACACACTGGGTGTGAAACAACTAATTACTGCTGTTAACAAAATGGATTCCACTGAGCCAACCTATAGCCAGGAGAGATATGAGGAGATTGTTCAGAAAGTGAATCGTTAATCAGTTAACAGAAGTTACTCGTTAAGAAGCACCTACATTGGGACGCCTGGGTGGCGCAATTGGTTAATCGACTGCCTCCGGCTCAGGGCGTGATCCTGGAGTCCCGGGATCGAGTCCCACATCAGGCTCCCAGCTCCATGGGGAGTCTGCTTCTCCCTCTGACCTTCTCCTCGCTCATGCTCTCTCTCACTGTCTCTCTCTCTCTCAAATAAATAAAATAAAAAAATCTTAAAGAAGCACCTACATTAAGAAAATTGTCTTCAGGGGCGCCTGGGTGGCTCAGCGGGTTAAAGCCTCTGCCTTCGGCTCCGGTCATGATCCCAGGGTTCTGGGATGGAGCCCCGCATCGGGCTCTCTGCTCGGTGGGAGCCTGCTTCCTCCTCTCTCTCTCTCTCTCTGCCTACTTGTGATCTCTGTCAAATAAATAAAACCTTTAAAAAAAAAATGTCTTCAACCCCAACACAATAGCATTTGTGCCAATTTCTGGTTGGAACGGTGACAGCATGCTGGAGGCAAGTGCTAACACACCTTGGTTCAAAGGATGGAAAGTCACCCAAAAGATGGGAATGCCCTTGGAACCACCTTGCTTGAAGCTCTGGATTGCATTCTGTCACCAGCTCGTCCATCTGACAAGCCCTTGCATCTGCCTCTCCAGGACATCTACAGAATTTGTGGGCTGAGTGGAGACTGGTGTTCTTCAACCTGGCATGGTGGCCCCCTTTGCTCCAGCCTCCAGAGAGGCTGCCTGCCTCTCTGCTGCCTCTCTGCCTACTTGTGATCTCTGTCTGTCAAATAAATAAATAAAATCTTAAAAAAAAAAAAAAGGAAAAAATAGAAAACAAAAAAACTTTTAAAAAAAATTCCAAATCTCTTGGAGGGAAAGTGCAAATAGTGCAGTTTGGGTAAAGGATCCATTTTTCAACCAGTCACCTATGGCTAGTATCACATAGCACAGAAATGGCTGCTGCGTGCTTACTGGAGGCCTTTTAGCACAAGGGGAAACATTTTATTTTTTTTTTTAAAGATTTTATTTATTTGACAGAGAGAAATCACAAGTAGGCAGAGAGGCAGGCAGAGAGAGAGAGGAGAAAGCAGGTTCCCGGCTGAGCAGAGAGCCTAACGCGGGGCTCGATCCCAGGACTCTGGGATCATGACCTGAGCCGAAGGCAGAGGCTTTAACCCACTGAGCCACCCAGTCGCCCCAAGGGGAAACATTTTAAGTTGAGGTTTATTACAAGATGGAGTGTGAATTATTTTTTTTAAATAAGCTTTTGATTTGATTTTTTTAAAGATTTTATTTATTTATTTGAGAGACAGACAGTGAAAGAGAGCATGAGAGGGGAGAAGGTCAGAGGGAGAAGGAGACTCCCGGTGGAGCTGGGAGCCCGATGCAGGACTCCATCCCTGGACTCAGGGATCGTGACCAGAGCAGAAGGCAGTTACCCAACAAACTGAGCTACCCAGGTACCGGAGTGTGAATTATTTTTTTTAAAGATTTATTTATTTATATGACAGACAGAGATCACAAGTAGGCAGAGAGGCAGGTGGAGAGAGAGGAAGGGAAGTAGGCTCCCTGCTGAGCAGAGAGCCTGATGCGGGGCTCAATCCCAGGACCCTGAGACCATGACCTAAGCCGAAGGCAGAGGCTTAACCCACTGAGCCACCCAGGCGCCCCATGGAGTGTGAATTATTTAAGATAAGACTAGGCTGCCATATCAAAAAGCCCCTACAAAAAATCAGTGGCCTAAAGAAGAGAGACATTTATTTCTCTCTTATACTACTATTACAAGGTACTGATTCAGTTGGAGGAGTAGCTCTCATCCATACAATTATTCAGAGATTTAGCTTCCTTCAGGTTACTTGCTCTGACATTCTTCAGTGTCTCATTGCGTAATCAAACTGGGTCACGGTGGATTTCAGCCAAGGGAAGAGGAAAATGAGAAAGCATGTCCACGATAATAAGATCTGAGCCCAGAAGTTGTACACCGTATTTCTGCTTAGGTTGCATTAGAGAGAACTTACTTAATCACATGGGCATTGCAAGGAGGGCTGGGAAATGCAGATTGGCAATGTACCCAGTAATACTGAAAGAGTGTTTAGGTGCACAATTATTATTATTATTATTATGGACAATTAATTTGGTGCACAATTATTACAAGTAGTTACATTTTAAAAGTACTAATATGGGGGCGCCTGGGTGGCTCAGTGGGTTAAGCCGCTGCCTTCGGCTGGGGTCATGATCCCAGGGTCCTGGGATCGAGTCCCGCGTCGGGCTCTCCGCTAGGCGGAGAGCCTGCTTTCCTCTCTCTCTCTGCCTACTTCTCTGCTTACTTGTGATCTCTCTCTGTCAAATAAATAAATAAAATCTTTAAAAAAAAAAGTACTAATATGTATTTTCTGCCTTCAAAGTTATCATAGTTTTGGTAAGGAGATAGATGACTCAAACATTAAGGTACATATGAATTACTTGAGACTTATTAAATTGCAGATTTTGACTCAGTAGGTTTGGGTGGGTGGAGCCTAGAGATCTGCTTTCCTAACGAGGCTCCCAGTGATGCCACAGTTCAGGTCCTTGAACCATACTTTGAGTAGCAAGTAGTTGCAGATTCAGCAGAGAAAATGGCAGTTGAACTACATCTATGTGTTATGATGATTAGGAGTCCAAGTTCGGTGGGGTGCCTTGGTGGTGCAGAAGGTTAAGCATATGACTCTTGGTTTTGGCTCAGGTTGTGATTTTGGTGTGGTGATCTTGGAGTTGTGATCTTGGAGTTTTGAGGTCAATCCCCATGTTGCAGTCCAGTGTCACACCCTACCCCACGCTCAGTCCAGAGTCTGCTTAAGATGGTTTCTTCCTCTCCCTCTGCCCCTCGCCCTCTCAAATAAATAAGTAAATCTTTTGAAGAAAAAAAAAAAGGGGGAATCCAGATTTGGATGTTAGACGTCCTATGTTTCATTCTAAACTCTATGATGTACTGGCTGCTTTAAATTGCTTACCTTTAAGCAAGACTTTAAGATCTTTAGTAACAGAGAACCTAAACTGGGTTTAACAGTTAAAGAAGCCAAACAGTAAATGATTGGCTCATTAATGTAGGGATTCAGCAGGTTTGTTGCAAGTTTTGATCAAGTGAGGTTTTGTTTCTATTTTTCTCTAATTCACTTCACTCTACCCTTGTCTTCAAGTTGGCTTCTTTTGTGCTAAAGTGAGAAGATGGCAAATCTACCATTTCACAAAGAAAATGTTGTTTATATATTTTTTCCTGTAATTGAATATTCTTTATAAGGTTCCACCCCACTGTATGTCAGGGAAAGTCTTTATCTTGACAATTTATAGTACTTCCATTTCTTCTTTGGTAAGAATTTCAAATAAATGCTGTATCTTGTGGATTTTTTCTTCTCATTCTACTTAATCTACAGGGTAGATTATGATATTGGGAGGAGGGGTTACATGCCCTAAAGGCAATGGGGGAGAGAGTACCTGTGTTCAGACTTTGTTTTCTATTTTCTTACCCACTGCTTCAGGGTGTTTGATGTTTGCTCCTGATCTCTTGGGTTGGTATCTACTGTGGTACAGCTAGTAAATATTTTTCTCCCTTGATGGTGCTATACTTGTCCACCAAGTCTCAGTCTTTGTCTTTCCATTTTGTGTCTCTTTGGTGGGTCCCTTGCTCTCAACTTCCCCAGAGTATGTGAGTTATATGCCTTGAACTTGATGTAAGAGCTGAGAGCAGCTCAGTTCCTTTCCCTATCATATTATCATGTTTTATTCTGGTGGGATCACCTTCATATTGGGAGTGGGCATTCTAAAGGACAATTTTTTTTTTTCCAATGACAGAGGAAAACGACTTGGCTTTCAACTTTCTTCTTAATCTCGTCCTCATGAGATTTTATCTTGAAATACGTGCATCTCTGATTCCTTGTTTCCACTAAGCCAGAGGGGCTGCTGCCTCTTCTTGCCCCCACAGTTCTCCTCTTCCACATACCCAAGGTCTTCTCTGGACTGCCCCTGCATTGTGGCTTATGGAAAAATGCCATATTCAGACTTTAATGTTTTGAATTTGATATTTAACAAGAAATTTGGGGAACCCTTTTCCCTGAAAATAAAGCTGAACTGTTTAGACAGCTGTCTTGTGAAAGAAATAATTTTACTTGGAAACTTGAAACTGAAAATGAAAACTTTTTTTAGGTGATATCTATCTTCTTTTTTTTCTCATTAAACTTTTGTTTTAATGGGTCTCAAAGTTCTGTGACAGATTTTTGATCAAGTTGTTTCCAGTAAAAAGTACTGATTTTAAAAAATAATAACTTAAAACTCACACACACACACACACAACAAATGGTCCACAAAACATTCTCCTTTCCTTCTGAAGGTTTTACAATGCCTTGTTATCACTAACCAGTCTTTTATTATTAAACTTAAAGAGCCAATTGACAAAAACAGTTCTTTTTTTTTTGAAGGATTTTTAAAAAGATTTTATTTATTTATTTGACAGAGATCACAAGTAGGCGGGGCATGGAGGGTGCAGGCTCCCTGTTGAGCAGAGAGCCAGATGTGGGGCTTGATCCCAGGACTCTGGGATCATGACCTGAGCCGAAGGCAGAGGCTTTAACCCACTGAGCCACCCAGGTGCCTGAGATTTGAAATTTTGAATTGAGAATAATTGGAATTGAGTCATGTTGGTGGCAAGGTTTTAAAGCTGTGTTGTACAATATAGGAGCCACTAGCCACATGTGTTTATTTGAATTTAATTAAAATGGAACAAAACATAATAAAATAAATCAGTGTCTCAGCTGCACTAGTTACATTTCAGGTGCTCAATACCATTGTGGCTAATGGCTACCATTTTGGGCAGAGCAGATAGAATATTTTCACCATTACAGAAATTTCTACTTGACAGCACTGTTCTACAGAGAACACCCATGATCTGTCGTGGTTACAGTTCTTCCCAAGAACTGGTTGTTAAAACCACTCCCTTAGATTCTGTGGGATACACCAGAATTTCTACAATAAATTCCCTCTCTTGCTCAAGCTAGTCAGATTTGATTTTATTATCTACTACCAAAAGGACTTTAGTTACTTTATGGCTACTGTAACCCTTACTACAAAATATCAAAACTGCTGCTGTGGGAATTCTGAGGCTTATTTTTATTTGACCTTTCTTGGATTTTCCCATGGTTGGCTACTCCTTCCTAGATTCATCTTCCTTAGGTTTTCTTTTGGTTCTCTTCCACCCCTTGGACATTCTTATAAGAACTAGTATTCTTTTTTTATTATTATTATTTTTTATTTATTTAACAGATAGAGATCACAAGTAGGCAGAGAGGCAGGCAGAGAGAGAGGGGGAAGCAGGCTCCCTGCTCAGCAGAGAGCCCAATGCAGGGCTCCATCCTAAGACTCTGGGACCATGACCTGAGCCGAAGGCAGAGGCTCAACCCACTGAGCCACCCAGGCGTCCCAAGAACTAGTATTCTTGAGCCCATGGGTGGCTTACTTGATTAAGCCTCTGACTCTTGCTTTTGGCTCAGGTCATGATCTGGGGGTGGTGAGAAGGGCTCCATTCTCTGTGCAGGAGTCTCCCTGGGATTCTCTCCCTCTCCCCATCTCTCCCCCTGACACCTGCATGTGGATGTGCTCTTTCTCTAAAATAAATAAATCTTTGTATGCATTTTTGATATTCTAGTGAGAAAAAAAGGTATAGTGACATCAGTTTAAATGAGGATAAGAGTGGGGTGCCTGGGTGGCCCAGAGGGAGAAAATCTCAAGCAAGCTCCATGCTCACAGCGAACCTGATCTGGGACTCATCTCACCACTGAGATCATGACTTGATGACTTGATTTGGCTCAAGAGTCCACACTCAAGGGACTGAGCACTACTAGACCTGCAGAACTTCTTAAAAGTTTTCTGTGTGTGTGTGTTTTTTAAAAGATCTTATGTATTTATTTGACAGCGATCATAAATAGGCAGAGGCAGGCAGAGAGGGGGAAGCAGGCTTCCCACTGAGCAGAAAACCCTATTTGGGGCTCGACCTTAGGACTCTGAGATCATGACCAGACCCAAAGGCAGAGGTCTTAACCCGCTGAGCCACTCAGGCACCCAGAACTGCAGAATTTCTAAACGCAATACCTGAGTTCTATCCTGGATCACTCAAATCAGAATCTTCAGTAGTGAACCCCAAGTGCCAGTATTTTTTTAAAAGTTCTCCAAATAATTCTCATAGGCAGCCAGAATCGAGAAACACTAAATCAAAAACTTTAAAATAGGGGCGCCTGGGTGGCTCAGTGGGTTAAGCCACTGCCTTCGGCTCAGGTCATGATCTCAGAGTCCTGGGATCGAGCCCCGCATCGGGCTCTCTGCTCAGCGGGGAGCCTGCTTCCTCCCCTCTCTCTGCCTGTTTCTCTGCCTGCTTGTAATCTCTGTCTGTCACATAAATAAATAAAATCTTAAAAAAAAAAAAACTTTAAAATATATACTGACTCATTGTCTCTGATGTTAAAGAATAAAACTAGATTGTACACAAATGTTTATGAGAATTTCTGTAATGGTATTACAGTGTAAATGGAAAATGACGCAAATGCTCAAAAAAGAAACATTGCAGAATACAAAATAAAAGCCTCCGAACCAGGCCGATGTGAAGAGGAGGGCGAGGAGGGAGCCGCAGCATGCCTCCGAAAAAAATGCTTTTCCAGGCTAGACAGAGCTCGAGATCTGCTCGTCGGTGAACCCTGTCCCCGGTCAGTCAGCGGGACCAGGACTGGGGCAAAGGAAGCCGGCTCCGGTCGCGATCGCAGGGTCCTGGGATCGAGTCCCGCATGGGGTCCTCTGCTCAGCGGGGAGCCTGCACCACCCCCCTTCCGCGCCTGCCTCTCTGCCTACTCGTGATCTCTGTCAAATAAATGAACAAAATCTTAAAAAAAAAAAAAAGTCACTAGGACGGCGAGTACAGACACTGTCCTCCTTAGTGCTGTAGATTGCGCACCCGGCCTGTGAAGAGCCGTGTGCGACCTTTTATTTACGGGTCCAGAGAGGTCCCCCAGCGGAGGGGATGTGCCGGGAGTTCCACGTCAGTCGGTTATTAAGCAGTTCCCAGGCAAGCGCCGCGCAGCGCCGGGGCGTACAGGCGGCGAGCGCCCGAAGCGCGCCCAACAGATGAACTCCCGGCGGAAGCTGAGGAGACCGCGGCTGTCCCGCTGCGGGAGGCGGAAGCCTCGAGCCGGGAGCTCCCCGTGGCTCGAAAAAGAGGGGCGGGAACTCGGAGCGCCCGGGTGCAGAGGCGGAGGGAGGGAGGAGCATCACGAGCTTCCCGCCCGCGCTCGGAGCAGGCGCCCTGGCGGTGCCCGCGTCTCCTCCCCCGCCTTCCCCGGTCGCCAGGGCACAGGGCTCGCGTCTGGGCGGCCGGCTGGGCCTCTGGCGGTCGCCGTCCCGCTTCCCCGCTACGCTGCCCGTTTCGTCCGCCGCCTCGCCGCGCCTTCCTCGCCTCGGACGGGCGGCGCCCCGGCGGAGGTAACTGGCCGCGGATGCCTGCCGCTCACGACCCCGGCCCCCTCCCGGCACGGCTCGGCCGCCCCTTCCACCCTCGCGTCTTGCCCGTCCGCGACTTTCCTTACTCCTTACTCCCCGCCTCCCGCCGCACCCCGTCCCCACGTCCTTCCCTCGCGCTCGGCCCTGCCCAGCCTCCCCGCGTCGTCCTCCCGCCGCAGCATCCTCGGGCTGACCCAGGCGCGGGAGCTCCCGGGGCCGCGTCGCCCTCCGGCCGGCGTGGGACGAACCCCGGGGAGCACCACCCTCGGCCGGCCCTGGTCCTCCAGCCCCGGGCGGACCCGGGGGGCGCCGCGGCGAGCACCACGCCCGGGAGAGGGCCGCCTTCCCTACCAAGCATACGCCGCGGGGTGGGGTGGAAAACCCCGGAGGGTGATCCCTGGGGGTGATCCAGTGACTTTGGCGAGGTGGTCGTGGGGGACACTTCTTTGACGTTCTTCAGTATCAGTTGAGCACTGAGGAATAGATGCGGTGTCTGAGGCTCGTCTCTGGTGGGAAAAAAGCAGAAGTTGAATTATTCTCTGGGAATTGCGTTCGCCAGTGAGTTTTGATTAAAGGTACTTTGTTGGGGTAAGACAACATATTTTTCCTCCTAATCTACTTTGTGAGTTACTGAGTTTTTTATTTGTTCTTTCCATTAACTAATTTTGTTTCATGATGTTTATTATTATCTGTAGCATTAGGGTTTAACATTTTTTAAAAAATATTTTTATTTATTTGACACAGAGAAATCACAAGTAGGCAGAGAGGCAGGCAGACACAGAGGAGGAAGCAGGCTCCCCGCTGAGCAGAGAGCCCGATGCGGGACTCGATTTCAGGACCCTGAGATCATGACCTGAGCCGAAGGTAGAGGCTTTAACCCACTGAGCCACCCGGGTGCCCTGTAGCATTCGGTTTTGACTGTCAGTTCACTCTGAGGCAGAAATAATCTTTGCCATGAAACAGGAGGTGAGAACATCCACTAGACTTCAGAAGCCGAAAGACCATCCATCATCATCAAATCCTGTAGGACCGTCTTTACACCTTGAGCCATCTTTTTATCCTTTACATTTTAGTTGAAAGGCTATATGTCGGGGCGCCTGGGTGGCTCAGTGGTTAAGCCGCTGCCTTCGGCTCAGGTCATGATCTCAGGGTCCTGGGATCGAGCCCCGCATCGGGCTCTCTGCTCAGCAGGGAGCCTGCTTCCTCCTCTCTCTCTCTGCCTGCCTCTCTGCCTGCTTGTGATCTCTCTCTGGCAAATAAATAAATAAAATCTTTAAAAAAAAAAAAAAAAGAAAAGAAAGGCTATATGTCCATACTATTGATATATTTATTATTATTTTTTAAAGATTTTATTTACTTGTTAGAGCTAGCAAGACTGGGGTTAGGTGTAGAGGGCAGAGGGAGAGAGACTCTGCTTCTCTCCCCGCTGAGCAGGGAGCCAACCCAAGGACCCTGGGATCATGACCTCAGCGGAAGGCTGAATGTATTGAGTCAGAGCCACCCAGGTGCCTCCTTCTGAAGTATTTTAAAGCAAATTCCTGGCATAAATACTTAAGTATATACTGTATATCTCATACCTAGGAGAGGTAAGCACCCTTAAAAAAAAAACCCCAAATCTATAATAACTTTATAGTTATTATATATTATATTATTATATATTATATATTATTATAGTTAAACCAAAAATAACTTTAATTCCTTAATGTTATTTGATACTCTGTTATATTAATTTTCCTCTTTTTTGAATTTGAAATTGAGGTTTATGGAAAAATTGCAAAAATAATACTAAAGAACACCTATACTCTTACCCAGTTTGCCCACTTGTTTATTTATTTATTTTTAAGATATTATTTTATTTTTTATTTATTTGAGAGAGAGCAAGAGAGTGAGAGAGAGCATGAGAGGGGAGAAGGTCAGAGGGAGAAGCAGACTCCCCTTGGAGCTGGGAGCCCGATGCAGGACTCCATCCCAGGGACTCCAGTATGATGACCTGAGCTGAAGGCAGTCGCTTAATCAACTGAGCCACCCAGGCGCCCTCCACTTGTTTATATTTTACGCATGCTTTTTCCTTCTGTTTATACATGTGTGCACATCTTGTTTGTTCTGAACTGTTTGAGAGTGGATTGCATGCATCATCTCTTTCTGCCTTACTACTCAAGTAGGACGATATGTATTTCCTAAGAGCAATGATGCTTTTTTTTAAAAAAAGATTTTATTCATTCATTCATTCAGATACTCTTTTATGTAAACAAGTACATTTATCAAATTCCCCAAGTTTAACACTGACATGTTACTTTTATCTGTGCTATTGTCTGTATTTCCAGTTATGTCAAGTGTCACAATAATATCCTTTACAGCTAATTTTCTTTTCTAGTACAAGATACAGTTCAGGACATTTCATTTCATTTGATTGTCTTATATCGTTAAACTTCTTTAACTTCGAATAGTTCTTGAGCCTTTCTTTCTCATGATACTGATATTTTTAAGGGCTAATAGCCCATTTATATCAAAGTCTTCAATATGAATTAGTTTCCTCATGAATAGAGTTAGGTTTGAAATTTTTGGTTGGAATACAATATAAATAATATTGTGTCTTTTTTTTTTTTTAAAGATTTTATTTATTTATTTGACAGAGAGAAATCACGAGTAGATGGAGAGGCAGGCAGAGAGAGAGAGGGAAGCAGGCTTCCCGCTGAGCAGAGAACCCGATGCGGGATTCTATCCCAGGATCCTGAGATCATGACCTGAGCCGAAGGCAGCGGCTTAACCCACCGAGCCACCCAGGCGCCCCATATTGTGTCTTTTTCAAATTATCATAATCAGAGGAGCATAATGTCTCCTTCTTAGAGGTTAGATGTTAATTTGTTTTCTCCACTATCATTTTTTTGTCCTTTCCACTATTTTTTTCCCCTTTTTTGTAAACTAAAGTACAGTTGACCTTTAAAGCACCTGGGGGTTAGGAGTTTCAACCCCCATCCCCATGCAGTTGAAAATCTGCTGACCACAGAAAAGCTAAACTACTAATAGCCCACAGTTGGCCATGCCTTACCGATAACAAATATTTAACACATATTTTGTATGTTGTATGTATTATATGCTGGATTATAGTATAGTAAGCTAAAGAAAAGAAAATGGCATTAATAAAATCCTAAGAGAAAATACATTTACAATACTATACCATATTTATTAAAAAACAAAATCTGTGTATAAGTGGATCCTCATAGTTCAAACCTGTGTTGTTCAAGCGTCAGCTGCAATTGTGGGCCAGTACCTCCAGATTATGTAAATATCCTGTGCTTTATCAGAATGCTCCCTCTCCCTCTGCCTGGTTTAGCATCTGTTGATGGTTCATCCGTAAGCATTTTTAACTATGACAATTGCAATATGGTGATTTTCCACATCTATCCTCAGATCAGTGAGGCCTTGTTTATTCTTTATTTAATTGATTGTAACCTATTGCTTATCTTTATTTTGATGCTAAGATTGTCTCAAATATGACCTGTGGGATTTGGCCCATCAGTCTTGGTCGGTCCTTCCTTCCTTCTAGAAAGAAAGTTTCTAGATTATTTATTTATTTGAGAGAGAGAAAGAGAGTGCGTGTGCATGTGTGTGCTCACAAGGTCGGGGGCGGGGGAGAGTGGAGAGGTAAAGAATCCCAAGCAGTCTCTCCTCAGCATGGAGCCCTGGGTGTGGCTCAATCCCATAATCCTGAGACTCTTGACTTGAACTGAAACCAAGAGTTGGGTGGTTAACCAACTAAGCCTCCCAGGCACTCCTTGGTCCCGTTTGTTTTTGACATGCCCCCATTATATGTTTGCTTCCTTACTTTGGAATAAGATGTTCCAGGTCCATTTGTTTCCTTCACGATCTCTGCCCTGAAATCAGCTGTTTTTCAAGGTTTCTCTGACTGAGGAATGGTAGTTAGAAACCCAAGTCTGGGGGTGCCTGGGTGGCTCAGTCAGTTAAGTATCTGACTTCCGCTCAGGTCATGATCTTGGGGTGCTGGGATCAAGTCCCATGTCATTGGGTCGGGCTTTTGTGCTCAGCAGGGAATCTGTTTTTCCTTCTCCCTCTGCCCCTCACCTCACTTGTGTTTTTTCTCTCTCTCTCTCAAATGAGTAAGTAGGATCTTAAACAAAACAAAACAAAACAAAAAACAAGAATGAAAAGAACCCAGAATCTGGGTGCTAGGTTTGCTCATTGCTACTAGAGTGTCATTTGCTTCTATAGGCCCCTTTAGAAGACAGAACTTGAAATCATGAGTATTTATACTGACACATCTAGTTCCTATCCAGCCCTTTAGGGCTCTTCATTATGTTTCCCCATTCTTTGGTTTCCATTTCTTCTACAATAAAAATGCTGGCATATATATATATATATATATATATATATATATATATATATATATACATACATATATATATACACACACACACACACACACATTCATTTGCTCACTCCTACAATATACAAAAAATAGTTTCGTAATTTCTATACTCTTACCCCTGGTAAAAACAAGCCTACTAAGAAGTTTGAGATTTGTTTGTAGTTCTTTTTGTCTTCAGTTTGAGAGTATATCATCAAAATACTATATTTAAAAGTTACGTGAATTAATCCTTTTTCTTTTCATTGTGGTTATTTTACTCATTTAAAATATAGTCAGATTTGCATCTCTTTGTATTAAGTTTTATGTCCCCATCAATTCTTGTTTATTAATATAATTCCAAAAGTCAAAACTGTACAAAAAGGTGTATTAAGTATCCTCTCCCCAGCCTTTTCACTTTGCCACCCCCAACCCATGGTAGAAAACCTATTTTGTTAATTTTTGTTCTATTTTTAACTTTTTTTTTAACTTTTTACAAAGTTAAATGATGTTTATGTTATTTTCTTCTGCTTATGTACAAAGTTGCATACTAGGTATACTCTCTCTCTTTTTTTAAAAAGATTCTATTTATTTATTTGACAGAGAGAATGGGGGAGTGAGAATACAAACAGAGGGAGTGGGAAAGGGAGAAGTGTGCTCTCTGCCAAGCTGGGAGCCTGATATGGGGCTGGATCCCAGGACCCTGGGATCATGACCTGAGCCAAAGGCAGACACTTAAGGACTGAGCCACCCAGGCACCCCTAGGTATACTCTTTTTTAAAAGTAGACTTCACACCCAAATAAGGCTCAAACCCCAGTTCTAGAGTGGCTTGTTGTACTAACTGTGCCGGGTAGACACCCCACATATGCAATTTTGCACTTTACTTTTCTCTTTTTATTAAAGAGTAAGTGAAGCTTGTTTTATTTATTAAAAGATTTTATTTATTTGTCAGAGAACAAGTAGGGGATGTGGCAGAGAGAGGGAGAAGCAGGCTACCTGCTGCAGAAGGAGCCAGATGTGGGATTCAATCCCAGGACCTTGGGATTCTGATCTGAGCCAAAGGCAGATGCCTTAACAGGTGAGCCACCCAGGCATCCCTGCATCTTACTTTTTTCAATTAACAATATATTTCAGAAATCACAGTTCACAGTATCAGATATGTCGTTTGCAAATATCTTCTCCCATTCTGTCAGTTGTCTTTTGGTTAACTGTTTCCTTTGCTGTGCAAAAGCTTTTGATCATGATAAAATCCCAATAGTTCATTTTTGCCCTTGCTTCCCTTGCCTTTGGCGATGTTCCTAGGAAGATGTTGCTGCGGCTGAGGTCGAAGAGGTTGCTGCCTGTGTTCTCCTCAACTGTTTTGATGGATTCCTTTCTCACATTGAGGTTTTTCATCCATTTTGAGTCTATTTTCAGTGTGGTGTAAGGTAATGGTCCAATTTCATTTTTCTGCACGTGGCTGTCCAATTTTCCCAATACCATTTATTGAAGAGGCTGTCTTTTTCCCATTGGACATTCTTTCCTGCTTTGTCAAAGATTAGTTGACCATAGAGTTGAGGGTCTATTTCTGGGCTTTCTATTCTGTTCCATTGATCTATGTGTCTGTTTCTGTGCCAGTACCATGCTGTCTTGATGATGACAGCTTTGTAATAGAGCTTGAAGTCCGGAATTGTGATGCCACCAACTTTGGCTTTCTTTTTCAATATTCCTTTGGCTATTCAAGGTCTTTTCTGGTTCCATATAAATTTTAGGATTATTTGTTCCATTTCTTTCTTTTTTTTTTTTTTTAAAGATTTTATTTATTTATTTGACAGAGCGAGATCACAAGTAGGCAGAGAGGCAGGCAGAGAGAGAGGGAGGAGGAAGAAGGCTCCCTGCTGAGCAGAGAGCCCAATGCGGGACTCGATCCCAGTACCCTGAGATCATGATCTGAGCCGAAGGCAGTGGCTTAACCCACTGAGCCACCCAGGCGCCCTGTTCCATTTCTTTGGAAAAGATGGATGGTACTTTGATAGGAATTGCATTAAATGTGTAGATTGCTTTAGGTAGCGTAGACATTTTCACAATATTTATTCTTCCCATCCAGGAGCATGGAACATTTTTCCATTTCTTTGTGTCTTCCTCAATTTCTTTCATGAATACTTTATAGTTTTCTGAGTATAGATTCTGTGCCTCTTTGGTTAGGTTTATTCCTAGGTTATCTTATGGTTTTGGGTGCAATTGTAAATGGGATTGACTCCTTAATTTCTTTTTCTTCTGTCTTGTTGTTGGTGTAGAGAAATGTAACTGATTTCTGTGCATTGATCTTATATCCTGACACTCTACTGAATTCCTGTACAAGTTCTAGCAGTTTTGGAGTGGAGTCTTTTGGGTTTTCCACATATAGTATCATATCATCTGCAAAGAGTGATAGTTTGACTTCTTTGCTGATTTGGATGCCTTTAATTTCCTTTTGTTGTCTGATTGCTGAGTCTAGGACTTCTAGTACCATGTTGAATAGCAGTGGTGATAATGGATATCCCTGCCGTGTTCCTGACCTTAGCGGAAAAGCTTTCAGTTTTTCTCCATTGAGAATGCTATTTGTGGTGGGTTTTTTATAGATGGCTTTGATAATATTGAGGTATGTGCCCTCTAACCCTACACTTTGAAGAGTTTTGATTAGGAAGCATACTGTACTTTGTCAAGTGCTTTTTCAGAATCTATTGAGAGTAACATATGGTTCTTGTTCTTTCTTTTATTAATGTGTTGTATCACATTGATTGACTTGTGGATGTTGAACCAACCTTGCAGCCCTGGAATAAATCCCACTTGGTCGTGGTGAATAATCCTTTTAATGTACTATTGAATCCTATTGGCTAGTATTTTGGTGAGAATTTTCACATCTGTGTTCATCAAGGATACTGGTCTATAGCTCTCTTTTTTGATGGGATCCTTGTCTGGTTTTGGGATCAAGGTGATGCTGGCCTCATAAAATGAGTTTGGAAGTTTTCCTTCCGTTTCTATTTTTTGGAAATTTCAGGAGAATAGGAATTAGTTCTTCTTTAAATGTTTGGTAGAATTCCCCCGGGAAGCCGTCTGGCCATGGGCTTTTGTTTGTTTGGAGATTTTTAATGACTGTTTCAATCTCCTTACTGGTTATGAGTCTGTTCAGGCTTTCTATTTCTTCTTGGTTCAGTTGTGGTAGTTTATATGTTTCTAGGAATGCATCCATTTCTTCCAGATTGTCAGATTTGTTGGCGTAGAGTTGCTCATAGTATGTTCTTATAATAGTTTGTATTTCTTTGGTGTTAGTTGTGATCTCTCCTCTTTCATTCATGATTTTATTTATTTGTTTCCTTTCTCTTTTCTTTTTGATAAGTCTGGCCAGGGGTTTATCAATTTTATTAATTCTTTCAAAGAACCATCTCCTAGTTTCGTTGACTTGTTCTATTGTTTTCTTGGTTTCTATTTCATTGATTTCTGCTCTGATCTTTATGATTTCTCTTCTCCTGCTGGGTTTAGGGTTTCTTTCTTGTTCTTTCTCCAGCTCCTTTAGGTGTAGGGTTAGGTTGCGTACCTGAGACCTTTCTTGTTTCTTGAGAAAGGCTTGTACCGCTATATATTTTCCTCTCAGGACTGCCTTTGTTGTGTCCCACAGATTTTGAACCGTTGTGTTTTCATTATCATTTGTTTCCATGATTTTTTCAATTCTTCTTTAATTTCCTGGTTGACCCATTCATTCATTAGAAGGATGCTATTTAGTCTCCATGTATTTGAGTTCTTCCCAAACTTCCTCTTTTGGTTGAGTTCCAGCTTCAGAGCATTGTAATCTGAAAATATGCAGGGAATGATCCCAATCTTTTGATACCGGTTGAGTCCTGATTTAGGACCGAGGATGTGATCTATTCTGGAGAATGTTCCATGTGCACTAGAGAAAAATGTGTATTCTGTTGTTTTGGGATGAAATGTTCTGAATATATCTGTGATGTTCATCTGGTCCAGTGTGTCATTTAAGGCCTTTATTTCCTTGTTGATCTTTTGCTTGGATGATCTGTCCATTTCAGTGAGGGGAGTGTTAAAGTCCCCTACTATTATTGTATTATTATTGATGTGTTTCTTTGATTTTGTTATTAATTGGTTTATATAGTTGGCTGCTCCCACGTTGGGGGCATAGACATTTAAAATTGTTAGATCTTCTTGTTGGAAAGACCCTTTGAGTATGATATAGTGTCCTTCCTCATCTCTTATTATAGCCTTTGGCTTAAAATCTAATTGATTTGATATAAGGATTGCCACTCCTGCTTTCTTCTGATGTCCATTAGCATGGTAAATTCTTTTCCACCCCCTCACTTTAAATCTGGAGGTGTCTTCAGGCTTAAAATGAGTTTCTTGTAGGCAACATATAGATGTTTTTTTTTTTTTTTTTAAAGATTTTATTTATTTATTTGAGAGAGAGAGACAGTGAGAGAGAGCACGAGCGAGGAGAAGGTCAGAGAGCGAAGCAGACTCCCCATGGAGCTGGGAGCCTGATGCGGGACTCGATCCCGGGACTCCAGGATCACGCCCTGAGCCGAAGGCAGTCGTCCAACCAATTGCGCCACCCAGGCGTCCCGGGTTTTGTTTTTTAATCCATTCTGATACTCTGTGTCTTTTGATCAGGGCATTTAGCCCGTTCACATTCAGGGTAACTACTGAGAGATATGAATTTAGTGCCATTGTATTGCCAGTAAGGTGACTGTTACTGTATATTGTATCTGTTCCTTTCTGATCTACCACTTGTAGGCTCTCTTTTTGCTTAGAGGACCCCTTT
This sequence comes from Neogale vison, assembly GCF_020171115.1. Lineage (NCBI taxonomy): Eukaryota > Metazoa > Chordata > Mammalia > Carnivora > Mustelidae > Neogale > Neogale vison. The sequence goes on from NC_058091.1 coordinate 287,757,573, forward strand.
CAATATTTCCTGTAGAGCTGGTTTGGTGTTTGCAAATTCTTTCAGTTTTTGTTTGTCCTGGAAGCTTTTAATCTCTCCTTCTATTTTCTTTTTTTTTTTTTTCAATTTATTTATTATCAGAAAAACATTATTCATTATTTTTTCACCACACCCTGTGCTCCATGCAAGCTGTGCCCTCTATAATACCCACCACCTGGTACCCCAACCTCCCACCCACCCGCCACTTCAAACCCCTCAGATTGTTTTTCAGAGTCCATAGTCTCTCATGGTTCACCTTCCCTTCCAATTTACCCAAATTCCCTACTCCTCTCTAACGCCCCTTGTCCTCCATGCTATTTGTTATGCTCCACAAATAAGTGAAACCATATGATAATTGACTCTCTCTGCTTGACTTATTTCACTCAGCATAATCTCTTCCAGTCCCGTCCATGTTGCTACAAAAGTTGGGTATTCATCCTTTCTGATGGAGGCATAATACTCCATAGTGTATATGGACCACATCTTCCTTATCCATTCATCCGTTGAAGGGCATCTTGGTTCTTTCCATAGTTTGGCGACTGTGGCCATTGCTGCTATAAACATTGGGGTACAGATGGCCCTTCTTTTCACGACATCTTTATCTTTGGGGTAAATACCCAGGAGTGCAATTGCAGGGTCATAGGGAAGCTCTATTTTTAATTTCTTGAGGAATCTCCATACTGTTCTCCAAAGAGACTGCACCAACTTGCATTCCCACCAACAGTGTAAGAGGGTTCCCCTTTCTCCACATCCTCTCCAACACATGTTGTTTCCTGTTTTGTTAATTTTGGCCATTCTAACTGGTGTAAGGTGATATCTCAATGTGGTTTTAATTTGAATCTCCCTGAGGGCTAATGATGATGAGCATTTTTTCATGTGTCTGATAGCCATTTGTATGTCTTGATTGGAGAAGTGTCTATTCATATCTTCTGCCCATTTTTTGATGTGTTTGCCTATTTCGTGTGGGTTGAGTTTGAGGAGTTCATTATAGATCCTGGATATCAACCTTTTGTCTGTACTGTCATTTGCAAATATCTTCTCCCATTCCGTGGGTTGCCTCTTTGTTTTTTTGACTGTTTCCTTTGCTGTGCAGAAGCTTTTGATTTTGATGAAGTCCCAGAAGTTTATTTTCGCTTTTGTTTCCTTTGCCTTTGGAGACGTATCTTGAAAGAAATTGCTCTCAATTGATGCAGAAAAAGCATTTGACAAAATCCAGCATCCGATCCTGATTAAAAAGCTTCAAAGTATAGGGATAGAGGGAACATTCCTGAACCTCATCAAATCTATCTATGAAAGACCCACAGCAAATATCATCCTCAATGGGAAAAAGCTTGCAGCCTTCCCATTGAGATCAGGAACAAGACAAGGATGCCCACTTTCACCACTCTTGTTCAACATAGTATTAGAAGTCCTAGCAACAGCAACCAGACAACAGAGAGAAATAAAAGGTATCCAAATTGGTAATGAAGAAGTCAAACTCTCTCTCTTTGCAGATGACATGATTCTTTATATGGAAAACCCAAAAGACTCCACCCCCAAACCTCTAGAACTCATAGAGCAATTCAGCAACGTGGCAGGATACAAAGTTAATGTGCAGAAATCAGTGGCTTTCTTATACACTAACAATGAAAATACAGAAAGGGAAATTAGAGAATCGATTCCATTTACTATAGCACCAAGAACCATAAGATACCTGGGAATAAACCTAACTAAAGAGGTAAAGGATCTGTACTTGAGGAACTACAGAACACTCATGAAAGAAATTGAAGAAGACACAAATAGATGGAAGACCATTCCATGCTCTTGGATCGGAAGAATAAACATTGTTAAGATGTCTATACTGCCTAGAGCAATCTATACTTTTAATGCCATTCCGATCAAAATTCCACCGGCATTCTTCAAAGAGCTGGAGCAAATAATCCTAAAATTTCTATGGAATCAGAAGAGACCCCGAATCGCTAAGGAAATGTTGAAAAACAAAAATAAAGCTGGCGGCATCACCTTACCTGATTTCAAGCTTTATTACAAAGCTGTGATCACCAAGACAGCATGGTACTGGCATAAAAACAGACACATAGACCAGTGGAACAGAGTAGAGAGCCCAGATATGGACCCTCAACTCTATGGTCAATTAATCTTTGACAGAACGGAAAAAAATATACAGTGGAAAAAAGACAGTCTCTTCAATAAATGGTGCTGGGAAAACTGGACAGCTATATGTAGAAGAATGAAACTCGACCATTCTCTTACACCGTACACAAAGATAAACTCAAAATGGATAAAAGACCTCAACGTGAGACAGGAATCCATCAGAATCCTAGAGGAGAACATAGGCAGTAATCTCTTTGATATCAGCCACAGCAACTTCTTTCAAGATACGTCTCCTTCTATTTTCAATGCTAACCTAGCTGGATATAGTATTCTTGGCTGCATGTTTTTGTTGTTTAGTGCTCTGAATATATCATGCCAGCTCTTTCTGGTCTGCTAGGTCTCTGTGGATAGGTCTGCTGCCAATCTAATATTTTTACCATTGTATGTTACAGACTTCTTTTCCCGGGCCGCTTTCAGGATTTTCTCTTTGTCATTAAGACTTGTAAATATTACTATTAGGTGACAGGGTGTGGACCTATTCTTATTGATTCTGAGGGGCGTTCTCTGAACCTCCTGAATTTTGATGCTTTTTCCCTTTGCCATATTGGGGAAATTCTCTCCAATAATTCTCTCCAGTATACCTTCTGGTCCCTTCTCTCTTTCTTCTTGTTCTGGAATCCCAATTATTCTAATGTTGTTTCATCTTATGGTATCACTTATCTCTTGAATTCTCCTCTCATGGTCCAGTAGCTGTTTGTCCCTCTTTTGCTCAGCTTCTTTATTCTCTGTCATTTGGTCTTCTATATCGCTAATTCTTTCTTCTGCCTCATTTATCCTAGCAGTGAGAGCCTCCATTTTTTTTTTAAAATTTTTTTAAACGTTTTTTTAATAGATTATTTATTTGATAGAGAAAGATCACAAGTAGGCAGAGAGGCAGGCAGAGAGAGAGAAGGGGGAAGCAGTCTCCCTGCTGAGCAGAGAGCCCGACATGGGGCTCGATCCCAGGACCCCGAGATCATGACCCGAGCTAAAGGCAGAGGCTTAAACCACTGAGCCACCTAGGTGCCTCGAGAGCCTCCATTTTTGATTGCACCTCATTAATAGCTTTTTTGATTTCAACTTGGTTAGACTTTATTTCTTTTATTTCTCCAGAAAGGGCTTTTATATCTCCTGGGAGGGTTTCTCTAATATCTTCCATGCCTTTTTTGAGCCTGGCTAGAACCTTGAGAATTGTCATTCTGAACTCTAGATCTGACATATTACCAATGTTTGTATTGATTAGGTACCTAGCCTTCGGTACTGCCTCCTGTTCTTTTTTTTGTGGTGAGTTTTTCCGCCTTGTCATTTTGTCCAGATAAGAGTATATGAAGGAGCAAGTAAAATACTAAAAGGGTGGCAACAACCCCAGGAAAATATGCTTTAACCAAATCAGAAGAGATCCCAAATCGTGAGGGGGGAGAAAGGGGATAAAAAGAGGTTCAGAAAGAAAGAAAGAAAAAGAAAAAAAAAAAAAAGAATTAAAAAAAGAAAACGAATAAAGAAAAGTATAAAAAAGATAAATATATATATTAACTAATATATATATTAGTTAAAAGACGTTAAAAAAGAAAAGGGTAAAAGTTAAAAAAAATTTAGCAGAAGAATAGAAAAAAAATGAAAAAGAAAAAAAAATTAAATTAACTGCAAGACTAAAGAATCATAGGGAGAAAGCCATGAGTTCCGTGCTTTGCTTTCTCCTCCTCTGGAATTCTGCTCTCCTTGGAATTGAAACTGCACTCCTTGGTAGGTGAACTTGGTTTTGGCTGGATTTCTTGTTGATCTTCTGGGCAAGGGGCCTGTTGTAGTGATTCTCAACTGTCTTTGCCCCAGGCGGTTTGCACCGCCCTTACCAGGGGCCGGGCTGAGAAGGGCCGGGCTGAGTAATCCTCTCGGCTTTGCTTTCAGAGCTTTTGTTCCCTGAGCGCTTTCCGTAGAGTTCTGGAGGACAGGAATACAAATGGCGGCCTCCTGGTCTTTGGCCTGGAGGAGCCGAGAGCTTGGGGCCCCATTCCTCAGTACCACCTCAGAGAACAGTGTCCAGTAACTCCTGTCTGCCTAACCTCCGGCAGGGCTCCGAGCTCACCGAGCCTGCAGCCGGTTCAAGGTAACCCCGAGCTGTGAGCTGTTGGCTCTGTCTCTGTAGCCGGCTTCCCCGTTCTAATACCTGTAAGCTCTGCAACACTCAGACACCCACGGTCCTTCTGTGACCCTGCAGGACCTGTGGCCACGCTGACCCCGCGTGGGCTTCGCCCCGGTTTAGCCTCTGGAGCGATGTCCCTCAGTGGCACAGACTTTTAAAAGTCCCGATTTTGTGCTCCGTTGCTCCGCCGCTTGCCGGGAGCCGGCCCCTCCCCCCGGGGTCTATCTTCCCGTCGCTTTGGATTCACTTCTCCGCCAGTCCTACCTTTCAGAAAGTGGTTGTTTTTCTGTTTCTAGAATTGTTGTTGTTCTTCTTTTAGATCTGCCGATGGATATGTAGGTGTTTGCAATCTTTCGATAAGCTCTCTAGCTGATCTCCTGCTAGCTGAAGTAGTCTCAGCCTGCTACTTCTCCGCCATCTTGACTCCTCCCCTTCCCCCCTTTTAAAAAAGATTTTATTTGTTTTAGAACATGTGTGAGTGGGGAAGGGGCAGAGAGAGAGGGAGAGAAAGAATCTCAAGCAGGCTCTCCACTGAGTGTGGAGCCCAACTTGGGGCTCCATCACACAACCCTGAGATCATTACTAGTGCTGAAATCAAGAGTCAGATGCTTAACTGACTGAGCGACCCAGGTGCCCTTCTCCCTTTAAAGTACCATTTATTTGGGGCGCCTGGGTGGCTCAGTGGGTTAAGCCGCTGCCTTCGGCTCAGGTCATGATCTCGGGGTCCTGGGATTGAGTCCCGCATCGGGCTCTCTGCTCAGCAGGGAGCCTGCTTCCTCCTCCTTCTCTCTACCTGCCTCTCTGCCTACCTGTGATCTCTCTCTGTCAAATAAATAAATAAAATCTTTAAAAAAAAAAGAAAAAAGAAAAAATTTAAAAAAAAAAGTACCATTTATTTGTTGAAACTGTGTCATTTATCCTGTAACATTTTTTACACTCTGAATTTGGTTGATTTTATTCTCCTTGGTGTATTTAATATGTTCCTTTACTTTATTTATTTCTTGTCAATTGGTGTTTAGAGTCAGATACAGATTAAGGTTCAGTTTTAACTTTTTATCTTTTTTTTTTTTTAAAGATTTTATTTATTTGTCAGAGAGAGAGAGAGAGAGAACAGGCAGAGTGGCAGGCAGAGTCAGAGGGAGAGGCAGGCTCCCTGCGGGGCAAGGAGGCCAATGTGGGACTCGATCCCAGGACGCTGGGATCATGACCTGAGCCGAAGGCAGCTGCTTAACCAACTGAGCCACCCAGGCGTCCCAACTTTTTATCTTTTTAAGAATGTTTCAGTGGTGCCTGGTTAGCTCAGTTGATTAAATGTCTTGCCTTTGGCTCAGGTCATGATATCGGGGTCCTGGGATTGAGCACGGCATTGGGCTCCCTGCTCAGTGGGGAGTTTGCTTCTCCCTCTCTTTCTACCCCTCCCCCACACACTGCTCATTCTCTCACTCTCAAATCTTAAAAAAAAAGAATATTTCATAGATAGTTTTGTGTACTTCCCAACTATGTAGCAACATATCAGGAGGAATATAATGTCTTTGTCTCATAATTAGTAATTTTAAGATGGTATGCCATGTCAGTTCACCTAATAAATTTCTCCGTCTACTTTTACCTAATAGTTTTAGCAACCACTGACACTGTTGACTAGATCTAGATCTATTATTTATTTTTTTTCTTAATTTATTTTTTATTTATTTTCAGCATAACAGTATTCATTATTTTTCACCACACCCAGTGCTCCATGCAATCCGTGCCCTCTATAATACCCACCACCTGCTACCCCAACCTCCCAGCACCCCCCCGCCAATTCAAACCCATCAGATTGTTTTTTAGAGTCCATAGTCTCTCATGGTTCACCTCCCCTTCCAATTTCCCCCAACTCCCTTCTCCTCTCTAACTCCCATGTCCTCCATGCTATTTGTTATGTTCCACAAGTAAGTGAAACCATATGATAATTGACTCTCTCTGCTTGAATTATTTCACTCAGCATAATCTCTTCCAGTCCCGTCCATGTTGCTACAAAAGTTAGGTATTAATCCTTTCTGATGGAGGCATAATACTCCATCGTGTATTTGGACCACATCTTCCTTATCCATTCGTCTCTTGAAGGGCATCTTGGTTCTTTCCACAGTTTGGCGACCGTGGCCATTGCTGCTATAAACATTGGGGTACAGATGTCCCTTCTTTTCATGACATCTGTATCTTTGGGGTATATACCCAGGAGTGCAATTGCAGGGTCATATGGAAGTTCTATTTTTAATTTCTTGAGGAATCTCCACACTGTTCTCCAAAGAGGCTGCACCAACTTGCATTCCCATCTCAACAGTGTAAGAGGGTTCCCCTTTCTCCACATCCCCTCCAACACATGCTGTTTCCTGTCTTGTTATTTTATTAGGAACTGCAAATGATGCTTTTCTGATGAAATCATTCCTCTTGCATTTGGTTAGCTTTTCTTTAAAGAGATTTATTTATTTTAGAGAGTGTGTGTGCACAAGCGGGAGAGGGGTACAGGGAGAGGAAGAGACTTGAAAGCAGGCTCCCCACTGAGTGCAGAGCCCCAAATCAGAGCTCTGTCCCATGACCCTGAGATCATGACCTGAGCCAAAATCGAGAGTCTGGAATTTAACCGACTGAGCCACCCATGCACCCATGGTTAGCTATTTTTAAAGAATTTCTTTTATTTATATTTAAAGTTTATAAAAATAGTATCTCAGGACATGGTCATTTAGATTATTAGGGTTCTAAGCAATTGAAAAACTGTTACAGTATAAAATATGAGGATGTCTAGCATCTTAATAGGTCCTCTTTGGTGTACTTGAATAGTTTTTCTTTTAAAGCTTATTTTATAAAAAATAGTTCAGCTACTTTCTTTTTAAAGATGACATTAATCATACCAAATAAATTCAGCATTTTTGGATTTCATAAACTAAATAGAATTAGGAATGTAACATTTAAAAAAAAGAAAGAATAAGGCTATGATTGAATATAGGCCATGGCCAAATTACATATGATTTTTCCATTCTAAAAATGAAAAAAAAATAATTTGGAACACTCAGAAACTTACAGGAAAATTGCATATATAGTACAAGGATCTTTCATAACTCATTTGAGAGTGAGTGACAAACTGATGTTCTCTTACCTCGGAATATTTTAGTGTGTATTTTCTGCAAACAAGGACATTACCTACATATATGGAAGATACCCATCAAAATCAGAAAATTAAGATTCATACATTACAACCATATCATCCTCAGTTTCTCTTTTTATTCAAGTTTTTCCAGTTGCCAATATTGTCCTTTATCATGAAAAGATAAAATGTAAAATTACTTCTTGCAATTCATTTAGTTACCAGGTTTTCCACTTGGGACCAGTCTCTTGATCTTTTCCCCAACTTTCATAACCTTAAAACTTTTGGAGATTTCAGATCAGTTATTTTGTAGGATGTTCCTCAATTTGGGTTTGCCTAATACATCCTTGTGATTAGGTTCAGGTTATGTATCTTTTGCACATATGTCACAGAAACATTTTTCTCATTTTACCTATTAGGCGACACATTCTCCAGTTGATCCATTTTGATAATTTTCATTTTTTTCAAGTTTTTTTAAATTTATTTGACATAGAGAAAGAGAGAGCACAAGCAGGCAGAGTGGCAGGCAGTGGGAGAGAGAGAAGCAGGCTCCCTGCTGAGCAAGGAACCCCATGCGGGACTTGATCCCAGGACTCTGGGATCATGACCTGAGCTGAAGGCAGCCGTTTAACTGACTGAGCCACCCAGATATCCCAATAATTTTCATTTTGATCACTGGATTAAGCGGAGGCTGCCTGGCTTCTTCATTGTAAAGTTACTCTTTTTTGCAATTAATGAGTACTTTATAGGGTATTTTTATACTTTGAAACTGTGAATATACCATTTTAAATAAAATGTTCAATTGATTACTTATTCATAATTATATAGAGTCATGGTTTCTTCTTTTTAAGGTAAGATATTGGGAACACATTTAGTATCTCATATCTCAAATAGCTCAATGAGAGAAGTGTCAAAGTCACAGTATGAAAAGAGCATGTGGGATGGGCGATACTACTGTGGCCAAACTTGGGAAATCCAACCTATGACACTGAGAAAAGCATATTGCATAGAAACTTAATTGTCAAGATCTTTTCCTAGTTTATTTTTATCTTTGTAGTCTGAGAAAAAACTTGTGAAAAAAAAAAGCAAATGCATTTTGCCTGTTTGAGATACGAGATACTATCTTATCAGTATCTTACCTTAAAAAGTGAGTTAATTTGAGATGATAGAAAAGTAATTTACTATGTGAACATTCTAAATAAATACTATGTGAACAGTAAATCTTTTGGGCTATTTATTATTATTGTAATTTTTTTACAGCATCCTGGGGACTGTTTACTTAATTGGTCATTGTTACCTTGACAAGCATGGAGATAAGATTAGAAGTTTTGACATCAACAAGTATCAAACAGAAAAAGCCTTGGCCAAGAGTCTCCTGGTTAGGACAGGTAGGTTTTTCTTTCTTCATATAGTACCAGCTGTAATAATGTGTTAAATGTATACTTTGCCTCTAAGATAAAATGTTCTCTGGTCTTAAACCACCATATTTAGAAGGATCATGTGCTCACAGAACAGGATTTTTTTGTGGGTTCTTTCTTTTCTTTTCTTATTTTTTTTTTTTTTTGGTGAGCCAGTTAGCTTTTCCAGAAAGTTAAATGGTTTGTCTAAAAGAAATATTTTACTTTCAAAAAAATTTTTACTACATTTAAGGTTGAAATGGCGTATATCAAGGGGAGTTTTTTTGTTGTTGTTCATTTGTTTTATTTATTTATTTATTTATTTTTTAAAAGATTTTATTTAAGGACGCCTATGTGGCTCAGTTGGTTGGATGACTGCCTTCGGCTCAGGTCATGATCCTGGAGTTCCGGCATGGAGTCCCACATTGGGCTCCCAGCTCCATGGGGAGTCTGCTTCTCCCTCTGACCTTCTCGCTCATGCTCTCTTTCACTGCCTCTCTCTTAAATAAAGAAATAAAATCTTTAAAAAAAAAAAGATTTTATTTATTTATTTGACAGAGAGAGATCACAAGTAGGCAGATAGGCAGGCAGAGAGAGAGAGAGGAGAAAACAGGCTCCCTGCCAAGCAGAGAGCCTGATACGGGACTCGATCCCAGGACCCCAAAACCGAGATCACGACCCGAGCCGAAGGCAGAGAGGCTCAACCTACTGAGCCACCCAGGCACCCTGTTCATTTGTTTTAAAGATTTTATTTCTTTATTTGAGAGAGAGAATGAGAGAGGGAGAGAGCATGAGAAGAGGGAGGGTCAGAGGAAGGAGCAGACTCCCCTGCCAAGCAGGGAGCCTGATGTGGGACTCAGTCCCGGCACTCCAGGATCACGACCTGAGCCGAAGGCAGTCGCTTAACCAGCTGAGCCACCCAGGTGCCTGGGGAGGTGTTTTTTATTTTTATTTTTACTTTTATTTTTTAAGATTGTATTTATTTGAGAGAGAGAACATGAGCAGGGGGAGGGAGAAAGAGAGAGAGAGGGAGAAAGAGAGGAAGATTCAGACTCCATGCTGAGCATGGAGCATGACTTGGGGCCCAATCCCAGGATCCCGAGATCATGACCCGAGCTGAAGTCTGACACTTAACTGACTAAGCCACCAGGTGCTCCTCAAAGGGAGCTTTTATTTATTTATTTATTTATTTATTTATTTATTTATTTATTTATTTATTGGACAGACAGAGATCACAAGTAGGCAGAGAGGCAGGCAGAGACAGAGAGAGGGGGAAGCAGGCTCCCCACTGAGCAGACAAACAGCCTGATTCGGGGCTTGATCACAGGATCTTGGGATCATGACCTGAGCTGAAGGCAGAGGCTTTAACCCACTGAGCCACCCAGGTGTCCCCAAAGGGAGCTTTTTAATGAAAAATGTTAATTTAAATATAATTAACATAATGATATTATATTGATTTCAGGTGTATAACATATTCTACAGTTCTGTGCATTAATCGTTGCTCCTCAAAATTAGTCACCATCTGTCCCCATATAACACTGTTACAATGTTATTGAGTACATACCCAATGCTATACTTTCCATCTCTGTAACTTATTTATGACTGGTCCTCTGTGCCTTTTAATCCCCTTCTATAGTTTTGCCCATCTCCCCACTTATCTCACCTCTGGGAAAGTCCACTTTGTGCTGTCTCTCTCTCTGACAAATAAATAAATAAAATCTTTAAAAAAAAAAATTCAGGAATGCCTGGGTGGCTCATTCTGTTAAGTAGCTGCCTTCAGCTCAGGTCAGGATCCCGGCATCCTAGGATGGAGTCCCACATCAGTCACCTTGCTTGGTCAGGAACCTGCTTCTCCCTCTGCTTGGCGCTTCCCCTGCTTGTTCTTGCTATCTCTCTCTCTCTCTGAAGAATAAATAAATAAAATCTTAAAAAAAATAAAGTAAAATCCAGTAGTGGAATTAGTGGATCACACGGTATTTGTATTTTTAATTTTTTGAGGAAATTCCATACTATTTTCCACAGTGGCTGCACCAATTTATATTTCTACCAACAGTGCACAAGAGTCCATTTTTCTTCATATCCTTGCCAAACACTTGTTATTTCTGTTTTTTGTTTTGTTTTGGTTTTTTTTTAAGATTTTATTTATAAGTAATCTCTACACCCAGCATAGGGCTCAAACTCACAACCAGACACCAAGAGTTGCGTAGTCTACTGACTGAACCAGCCAGGTGCCCCTTTTGTCTTTTTTTTTTTTTTCTTTAAAGATTTTGGTTATTTATTAAATAAAACCAGCAGGGAGAGGGGCAGAAGGAGAGCCAGAAAATCTCAAGCAGACTCCCCACTGAGCATAGAGCCCAAAGCAGGGCTTGAACCCAGGACCATGAGATCATGACCTGAGCTGAAACCAAGAGTCAGACGCTTGATTGAGCCATGTAGGTGGTCCCCTTTTTATCTTTTTGATTTTAGTCATGCTGACAGGTGTTAAGTGATATATTTCAGTGTGATTTTGATTTGCACTTCCCTGATGATTAGTGATTTTGAGCATCTTTTTATGCATCTGTTGGTCATCTATAAGTCTTTTGTAGAAAAATGTCTATTCAGGTCCTCTGCCCATTTTTTAATTGGATTATTTGGGTTTTTTTGGTGTATAGTTTTATAGTTTCTTTGTATATTTTGGATTTTAACCTCTTACCAGATCTGTCATTTGCAAATGTCTTCTTCCATTCAGCAGATAGCCTTTTTGTTTTGTTGATGGTTTCCTCCTGCATGGTGTAAAAGCTTTTTTGTGTAACCAAAAGAGAATATTTAATCTTCTGAACCTTTCTTTACTGGAATATTCAGTGAAGTGTTTCCTCCCATTGTGATTTGCATGAGTACTCAATAAAAGTGCCTCTTAGAACTTAGAATAAAGATGGGCCAGAATATACCAGCGATCCAGGAACACCATTCACATTTTCCTTAGGGAAAATTGGCAGACCTATAAAATCCTCTTAGAATATGTAATAATTATGAAAATTTAAAAATTTGGTGTTTAGAATCATTCCTGTGAGAAATTACATTGTTAACTTCCTCTAGAACAGTGTCTCTTGAATTTTCCAGTGATTCATCTGATGCCCAACCCAGAACTTGAACTCACAACCCTGAGATCAAGACCTAAGCTGAGATGGAGTCAGATACTTAACCAACTGAGCCACTCAGCTGCCCCTTTGGCTGGTGATCTTTTTAAAACAAGTGTTGGGCCATACTCTTGGAATTCCTGATTGAGTAGGTCTGGGTGGAGAGTGTGCTTTTATTTTTTTTTAAAGATTTTATTTATTTATTTGTCAGAGAGAGAGGGAGAGAGAGTGAGCACAGGCAGACAGAGAGGCAGGCAGAGGCAGAGGGAGAAGCAGGCTCCCTGCCGAGCAAGGAGCCCGATGTGGGACTCGATCCCAGGACGCTGGGATCATGACCTGAGCTGAATGCAGCTGCTCAACCAACTGAGCCACCCAGGCGTCCGGAGAGTGTGCTTTTATAACAAGGTCTTGGGTGTTGCTAATAGTATTGGTTAGGTAGTACTTTGAAAACCACTGCCCTAAAATATATGAAAACAGCGTTCATTCAAAACAGCATGCTTTTTCTAGATAATAAAAAATAATCAGAGCCTGGGGTTTATAAATTTCAGAAGCCATATCTGTTTTAATCTAGGTAAATAGTTTAAAAACTTGCCCATACTACTTTTCAAATTGATGAAATTAAACAACACATAACTCAATTTTGGCTAGCAGAATTAAAAGACCCTCCTATAATTTTAAAAATCAAAAAGATTTAGATGCAAACATTAGGTTATCCTACCTAGTGATTCTTTTTTTTTTTTTTTTTTAAAGATTATTTATTTATTTATTTCACAGACAGAGATCACAAGTAGGCAGGGGGGCAGACAGAGAGAGAGAGAGAGGGGGAAGCAGGCTCCCCGCTGAGCAGAGCCCGATGTGGGGCTCGATCCCAGAGCCCTGAGATCATGACCTGAGCCAAAAGCAGAGGCTTTAACCCACTGAGCCACTCAGGTGCCCCGAGTGTTACTTTCTTTTCCTTTCTGGGATTGTTTAGGTTAGAGGTTGAATGAACTTCTGGTACCTCTTAAGTCTCACATGTTTCTTCTCTTAGGAAAATGAAGCTGTTTTTCTTTTGGATGATAAATTCATAAATGAAATTAATTTGCTATCAGGAAGAACAAAGAAGAAAATTCCTTGTCTGCAGCCTTTACTGAAGGATGTTATTGTCCTAACAACATCCAGTAATGGTTAAGTAGTACTAATATTTTCAAAAGGCTAGATTAATTGTGTTTGTTCATAATTTGGGGCAATATCAAGGGAAATATTAGATTATAAGTGTTGTATTTCCTTTTTGGAAACAGATGCCTGGCTGGCTGGGGTACTCACTACAGGAGAGCTTTTTCTTTGGAACAAGGATCAAGATTGCTTAAAAACTATACAGACAACTGAAGAGCCTAAGAAAATGATTCAAGCTGCAGTAGGTAGGAGTTTTTTATTTGCTTAAATTGGTTTACTTAAATTGGTTTAATAGAAAGAAAAGAAGATGAAACATTTTCCTATTACTATTTTAAAAATAGATCTCTGTATGTGTGCATATATATATCTGTACATATAGCAAATATATACATCTATGTTTTCTTGTATATGAATTTTTTTGGTGGTGTTTATTTGTGATACTTAGATTTATCTTGAAGAAAAGTCTGGCCTAACATATATGATAACAGTGTGTTCCTTGGGTATCTGGGTGGCTCAGTCGTTAAGCATCTGCCTTCGGCTCAGGTCATGATCCCAGGGTCCTGGGATGGAGCCCCACATCAAGCTCTCTGCTCAGCGGGAAGCCTGCTTCTCCCTCTCCTACTTCCCCTCCTTGTTTTCCCTCTCTTGCTGTGTCTCTTTCTGTCAAATAAATAAATACAGCCTTAAAAACAACAACAACAATGGGTTCCTAAAATCACATAACAGGTACATGATAAATGTTACTATTATTTGTATTTTTAATTTATTAGTGGTGCCTTAGTTTTATCCTGAATGGAGGCATCATTTAAGTTACTTATTGTCAGAAGAGATAAATTATGTACTTTCTGGGAAGAATTCAGACTTCAGAAGTTTAATTAACTTTTTTTTTTTTTTTTTAAGCAAGCTCCTTGAGACTGCACTTGTATGTATCTGGAAATGGGAAGAGAGTTCTGCTTATAACTCCTTCTGGATGCATATTTCTTTGGGAATATTTGGAAATCAAGAATATCTTCTCTTCTAAAAGCCCTTCATTGGTAGGCCAGTGGTCCCAGATCATACCTGAAGAAGCAGTTCATTTGCCTTCTAATGAAGATAAAGAAGCTGTAGTGCATGCTGTTTTTATAAAAAATGAGGTAAAATCCAAATCAGACAGGGTGCTACAGGAGTTGAGATCTCTGACTCTAAGAATAGGCACTCTTTGTAAAGCTACTGAGCAGAGTGTGTAAAGCACTGTTATATAGCTTTAGTCATCATTAATTGTCAGAGTAATTATGAAATTACTGTAGAAAAATAGTTTTACATCTCTTGGTTATATTTTTTAAAATGTTTATTAAAAACGGTTTGAGGGGCGCCTGGGTGGCTCAGTGGGTTAAGCCGCTGCCTTCAGCTCAGGTCATGATCTCAGGGTTTGAGTCCCGCATCGGGCTCTCTGCTCAGCAGGGAGCCTGCTTCCCTCTCTCTCTCTGCCTGTCTCTCCATCTACTTGTGATTTCTCTCTCTGTCAAATAAATAAATAAAATTAAAAAACAACAACAACAACAACAAAAAAAAACGGTTTGAACTCCACCAAAAAAACTATTAGAACTGATAAATGAATTCAGTAAAGTCATAGGATATGAGGTGATTATATAGAAATCTCTTGCATTTCTCTACACTAGAAATGATGTAGCAAAAAGAGAAATTAGGAAAATAATTTCATTTATAATTGCACCAAAAAGAATAAAATACCTAGGAATAAACTTAACCAAGGAGGCGAAAGATCTGTATTCTGAAAACTTTTTATTTATTTATTTAAGATTATTTATTTATTTTATTTGACAGAGAGAGATCACAAGTAGGCAGAGAGGCAGGCAGAGAGAGAGAGAGGAGGAAGCAGGCTCCCTGCTGAGCAGAGAGCCCGATGCGGGACTCGATCCCAGGACCCTGAGATCGTGACCTGAGCCAAAGGCAGCGGCTTAACTCTCTGAGCCACCCAGGCGCCCTTCTGAAAACTTTTTAACCATTGATTAAAGAAATTGAAGATGACACAAACAAATGGAAAGATATTCCATGCTCATGAATCGGGAGAATGAGTATTGTTGAAATGTCCATGCTACCCAAAGCAGTCTACAGATTTAATGCAATCCCTATCAGCATAACAACATTTTTCAAAGAAATAGAACAAATAAACCCCAATTTGTACAGAGCACAAAAGATCCCGAGCAGCCAAAGCAGTCTTGGAAAAGAAGAGCAAAGCTGGAGGTGATCAAAACAGTACAGGGCAGGCACCAAAATAGACACATAGCTCAGTGGAACAGAATAGAGGACCTAGAAATAAACCCATGCGTACATGCTCTATGAGGAAGGAAGCAAGAATATATAGTGGGGTGGGGGGGGCACCTGGGTGGCTCAGTGGGTTAAGCCTCTGCCTTCGGCTCGGGTCATGATCTCAGTGTCCTGGGATCGAGCCCCACATCAGGCTCTCTGCTCAGCGGGGAGCCTGTTTCCCCTTCTCTCTCTCTCTGCCTGCCTCTCTGCCAACTTGTGATCTCTGTCTGTCAAATAAATAAATAAAATTTAAGAATAAGAAAAAAAAAAGTTGTTAGTGCATATCAACTATTTGCTTAAACTATATATTTCTGTTTATATAATTGTCTACTCTCTTAAAAAAAAAAAGAAAAAGAATATATAGTGGGCGAAAAGACAGTCTCTTCAACAAATGCTGCTGAGAAAACTGGACCATTTTCTTAAACCACACACAAAAACTCAAAATGGATTAAACCTAAGTGAAACTTGCAACCATAAAATTCCTAGAAGAAAACATAAGCAGTAATTTCTTTGACATCAGCTTTAGAAACATTTTCCTAGATGTATCTCCTCTGGCAAAGGAAACAACTATTGGAAATACACAAAAATAAAAAGCTTATGCACAGGGAAGGAGGAAGCCATCAGCAAAACAAAAAGGGAGTTTATTGAACTGGAGAAGATATTTGCAAATTTTTTTTAAAGGGTTAATATCCAAAGTATAAAAAAAACTTATACAACTCAACACCAAAAACCCACAAATAATCCAATTTTAAAATGGGCAGAGGACCTGAATAGACATTCTCTACAGAAGACATACAGATGATCTCAGTTGCATGAAAAATTGCTCATCATCACTAATCATCAGGGAAGTGCAAACCAAAATTATACTGAGATATATCACCTGATGCCTGTCAATGACTAGTATTAAAATGATAAGATATAACATGTGTTTGACAAGGATGTGGAGAAAAGAACCTTCATGTACTGTTGGTGGGAATATAAATTGGTACAGCTACTGTGGAAAACAGTATGGAGTTTCCTCAAAAAATTAAAAGTAGAAATATCATGTGATCCACTAATTCCACAACTGGATATTTACCCAAAGAACACAAAAACACTAATTCAAAAAGACATATGTACCTCTTTGTTTATTGCAGCATTATTATTTATAGTAGCCAAACTATGGTAGCAACCCAGTGTCCATCAATAAGTGAGTGGGTAGGGGTGCCTGGGTGGCACAGTCGTTGAGTGCCTGCCTTTGGCTCAGGTCATGATCCCAGGCTCTTGGGTCCTAGGACTGAGCCCCGCATCGGGCTCCCAGCTCAGTGAGAAGCCTGCTTCTCTCTCTCCATTCCCACTGCTTTTGTTTCCTCTCTCGCTATCTCTGTCTTTCAAATTAATAAATAAACCTTAAAAAAAAAATAGGTAAATGGATAGAGAAGTGGATACACACACACACACACACACACACACACATATTACTCAGTGATAAAAAAGAATGAGATCTTGCCATTTGTGATGACACGGATGAACCTAGAGGGTATAATGCCAAGTGAAATAAGTCAGAGGACAAATACCATGACTTCACTTACATGTTGAATCTAAAATTCAAAATGAGCAGGGGTGCCTGGGTGACTCAGTGGGTTAAGGCATCTACCTTTGGCTCCGGTCATGATCCCAGGGTCCTGGGATCGAGCCCTGCATTGGACTCTCTGCTCTGCAGAGAGCCTGCTTCCTCCTCTCTCTCTGCCTGCCTCTCTGCCTACTTGTGATCTCTGTCTGTCAAATAAATAAATCTTAAAAAAAATAAAATAAAAATGAGCAAACAAAAACAAAATAGATTCTTAAATACAGAGAACAACTGGTGGTTGGTTACAAGAGGGGAGTGGGTGAGACATGGGTGAGGGATAGGTGAAATAGGTAAAGGGATTAAGAGAAATGTTGAACACTGAGAAATGTGTAGAATTGTTGAATCATTATATTGTACACTCAATACAACACTGTAAACTAGAAGTTAAAAAATGGTTCAAGTTAGAGCTTCCTTTTTCTTTCCCTAGTTTCACTTTTTCCTAGGTTTAAAATTTTATTTGCTTATTTTTTTTAAAGACTTTTATTTATTTATTTGGCAGAGAGAGACCATGAGAGAGCACAAGCAGGGGGAGTGGGAGAGGGAGAAGCAGGCTTCCCCCACTGACCAGAGAGCCTGATGCGGGGCTCGATCCCAGGACCTTGGGATCATGACCTGAGCTGAAGTGCAGATTCTTAACAACTGAGCCACCCAGGCGTCCCAAAAATTTTATTTATTTTTACTTATTTATTTGAGTATAGTTGACACTGTGTTAAATTAGTTACAGGTATACATCATGGTGATTCAACAATAAATTATTCAACATAAATTATTCAACAATAAATTATTCAACATAAATTATTTATGTTATGCTGTGATTACCACAAGTATAGTCACCATCTGTCACTATGCAAAACTATTATAGTACCATTGATGATATACCCTATGCTCTACCTTTTATGTCCATGACTCGTTACACATGACTAGAAGTCTGTACCTCCCACTTCACCCATTTTGCCCAGCCCCCTTCTTCCTCCCCTTTGGCAACCAGCAGTTTGTTCTCTATTTATAGGTTTGATTCTGTACTTTTCCTTAGTTTTCCTTGCTTTTAAAATCTAATTAGTTTAATAATTTAAAAAGCTAGAATTGGTGATATTAAGTAAGACATTTAATTTCCAAGAAAGAACATATTCATTAACTAAAAAACATTATAAATAGCTACATGCATTCCTTGTATGTATGGACCAACAGTTTGTTACCCAATCCACTATTGTTAAAAATTGCATTTTGAGGGACGCCTGGGTGGCTCAGTTGGTTAAGCAGCTGCCTTCGGCTCAGGTCATGATCCCAGCGTCCTGGGATCGAGTCCCACATCGGGCTCCTTGCTCAGCGGGGAGCCTGCTTCTCCCTCTGCCTCTGCCTGCCTCTCTGTCTGCCTGTGCTCGCTCTCTCTCCCTCTCTCTCTCTGACAAATAAATAAAATCTTAAAAAAAAAAATTGCATTTTGAAATTTTATTTTCCTCTATTATCCTCCACTGTAGGGGTAGTGCCCTAATTTAAATAATATATAACTATAAGATAAGAGAAAAATATGTAAGAATATAGAAGAATCTTTCCAGCAATAGTCACAGTAAATGGCAGTGTTTGCTTGGACATGCCTTTGTCTCAGAAATAAATTACTTACTCATTTTTTTTTGAAATTACTTTTTCTGTAGCCTAATGTTAAGAATAAAAATACAGGGGTGCCTGAGTGGCTCAGTGGGTTAAGCCGCTGCCTTCGGCTCAGGTCAATGTCTCAGGGTCCTGGGATCGAGTCCCGCATCGGGCTCTCTGCTCAGCAGGGAGCCTGCTTCTTCCTCTCTCTCTCTCTGCCTGCCTCTCTGCCTACTTGTGATCTCTCTCTGTCAAATAAATAAATAAATAATCTTTAAGAATAAAAATACAAAACAAGATTTCCATATTTTATTTTATTTATGATGAGAAATGTATGTTCTATATAACTTGATTAAATTTTAGATGAATTATATACTAAAGTTTATTAAATTTATCTACAGTTATTTGGAGATTGCTGCTTGTGTTCATTTACTTTTTATTCTGGAGAATGTCTGAAGTTGACATTTCTAGCAATTCGGTGGCATGAAAATGTATTTACACCTATAAGGTAAGGCAAAGATTTCCTTCCTTGTTTTTTATCCCTTTTACAGCAGTATTTTTCTCCCATAAAAACATAATAAGATTAGTTAAATGGAATGTGAATTTGAACTTCTGAGGCTTACAAAGCTGTTCTTCCCATAAATACTACTTTGCTATTTTAGTTTTCATTTTAAATGTTTACTCTAGGGGCACCTGGGTGGCTCAGAACTTAAGCGTCTGCCTTCTGCTCAGGTCATGATCCCAGGGTCCTGGGATCGAGTCTCACATTGGGCTCCCTGCTCAGCGGGGAGCCTGCTTCCTCCTCTCTCTCTCTCTGCCTACTTGTGATCTCTGTGTGTCAAATAAATAAATAAAATCTTTTTAAAAATTAAATAAATAAATTAAGAAATAGTTTTATTGGGGTGCCTGACTGGCTCAGTATGTTAATCATCTGACTTCTGCTTAAGTCATGATCCTGGGGTCCTAGGATGGAGCCCTGCATCCCCAGGGAATCCCTGCTCAGTGGGGAGTCTCCTTCTCCCTCTGCCTCTGCCCCTACTCCCTCCCACTCATGTGCTTTCTCTCTCTGTCTCTCAAATAAATGAATTAAAAAATATATAAAAATCAGTTTTATTTAGGGGTACCTGGCTGACTGTTACAAGATCATGCCATCCTTGATCTTGGGGTCATTAGTTTGAGCCCATGTTGGAAATAGGGATTACTTAAATAAAATAAATAAAGAAAGAAAAATAAAAAGTTTTATTTATTCTAAAAAGCCCAGTAATATACAGAGTGCATTAAAAGTATAGAATGCTTAAGTAGGATTTAGTAAAATAGTGGGGTTTTTAAATTTATTTTCTTCATTTTCATACACTAACAGTACTTTATTAAAATATAATTTATAGGGGCGCCTGGGTGGCTCAGTGGGTTAAGCCTCTGACTTCAGCTCAGGTCATGATCCTAGGGTTCTGAGATCAAGCCCCACGTCGGGCTCTCTGTTCCGCAGGGAACCTGCTTTCTCCCCCCTCTCTCTCTGCCTGCCTCTCTGCCTACTTGTGATTTCTCTCTGTCAAATAAAATCTTTAAAAAAAAATAAAAATAAAATATAATTTATATAAAGTAAAATGAATAGATCTTAAGTGTATAATGAGATGGATTTTGATAAATATGTATATAACCATCCTAATATCAAATATAGAACATTGTCACTATTTTATTTAATTTTTTTTTTAAAGATTTTATTTATTTATTTGAGAGAGAGAGACAGTGAGAGAGAGCATGAGAGGGGAGAAGGTCAGAGAGCGAAGCAGACTCCCCATGGAGCTGGGAGCCTGATGTGGGACTCGATCCCGGGACTCCAGAATCACGCCCTGAGCCGAAGGCAGTCGTCCAACCAACTGAGCCACCCAGGCGTCCCTATTTTATTTAATTTTTAATTTTTTGTATGAAAGCTTCACACCCAGCATGGAACCCAAGGTAGACCTTGAACTTAAAACCCTGAGTTCAGGAATTGCAGGCTCTACCAACTGAGCCAGACAGGCACCCCAGCAGCAAAATCATTGGCACTATTTAAAAAAATCCTTTCTTCTCTACCTATTTAATTTCCATAAAAATGTTTAAAATAATAATGTAGAAATATGTGTCACCTAAACCTTTCATCAAAACAGATGAGTTTGGGGTTGTCTATGGAACATGCCTTTACTAACAAAATGCTCATAGTGAATTTGTTTAACTAGCAACTGCTCTTCGTGCCGTGGATGAAACTTCTGAACAGTAGCTAAGAGGCTCCTCATATTTGTGCACATGTAGGAATTTAGTTGTACTCTTTAAGTTTTTCGTGATGAACTAAATATTAATTTAAAAGTTACCATATTTCCTATTTCAATTATTTCATTGCTTTCTTAGTTCATTGCCATACCATGTTCATTGGGCACAACAGAACTGCCATCTGTGCAATCTGGTTCCTAAATGTGAAGCAGTGAAGTCAAGAGGAGCTCTACTTTCTGCCTTTTCAAGAGATGGTGTTGCCTTGGCAGTAACTCTTAATCAGAAAAATCCAAAGGTTGGTAAATGTATTTTGTCTTGGAAGTAACCTATAAAAGACTTAAGTCCCGTTTGGAGTTCCTCGTTTTTTTAATACTACTTTATGTTTTTTAAATTGGTGTTTTCTGATCCAATTTAATGTTGTAGATTGGTAAGGTTGTTTAAACTAGCTGCTGTAGTTCCAAAACTTGGCCTTGAGAAGTGAAAAAAGGGTAGCATAAAGGAAGAAAAAAGGACAAAGTGGTAACTGATAGCCTTAATATATAGTCTAAAAGTGAGGAGTTTTAGTTTTCAGTATTGTTTTCCAGCTGGGACAAACTTCCAAGATAGTTTATTTATACAGTAATAGTCTCTAGGTCTCTAGAATTCTTTTTTTAAAGATTTTATTTATTTATTTGAGAGAGAGAAAGCATGAGAGGGGAGAAGTAGAGGAAGAAGCAGACTTCCCGTCCAGCAGGGAGCCCGATGCGGGACTTGATCATGACCTGAGCTGAAAGCAGTTGCTTGGCCAACTGAGCCACCCAGGCGCCTCTAGGTCTCTAGAATTAAAAGTAATGATTAAAGTGAAATAATTTAATGGTTTATTGTCTTTTTTTTTTTTTCCTTTCTAGGCAACTCAGGTATTGTTTATAAACACACTGAATTTTGTTACTCTCTGTGGTAGCCTGAGAGGATGTAGTAATAAGAATCCTGTGGTCCCAGCTACACTTACCAGGTAAGAACTCTTGTGTTTCTAGTAGTGTTTTGATTTTTCCAATGATTTGATAATTTTAAGGCTCCGATAATTCAAAAGCTATCTAAATAGATATTTAGATAGATAATTTACTTTCAGCATTTGTGCTTGATAACTTCTAAAAATTGCTTTATTAAGGAAAATCCTACTTTAAGAAAGGGTCTCAGTAAGGTAGAAGATAATGAACATATTTTCTTTTCTCCTTTTTCTCCTGTGTTATCTCAGGAGGAGTGGGATTACAACTAGGTAGGGAAATAATTGAGCTTAATTAGAGACCAAAATGAAATAGCCTGGACTGGGAAAACCATTATATACCCAGGGAGGCTGAGGTATTAGCTTTTTAAACAAAGTTGGTGTGCTCTGCACATGGATTAATTTTGAATGGCACATGAGCCACTACCAGATTTTCTCTTGGACTTCTGTAATTTCCTTTTCTAAACACTTTTCTGTGCTGTTCTCTGAATTTCCAAAGTTTTTAGTCTATATAGCCTTGTCTCTGCATTTTCTTTCCCTCTTCAAAAGTTCTTTTCTAAAGGTATTACTCATTCTTACACCTGAAATTATTATAACACCATGTCTCAACTATACTTTAATAAAGTATTACTAGTCTCAGTTGCAGTGGTCTGCTTGACTTAGAATCTCTGTCATAATTTACATCAGGAGCTACTTTTTGTTTTCATGAAAGATTAATATTACCAGATAGTTAAGGAGTAGAAAGGATGGCTTTGGGAGGAGGAAGTCTGCTGCTCATGGACTCTAGCAAGCTGCAGAGAGGATAGGTGGGGTATTGACCTTTAAATCTATCAGTGGATTTTAGTTGTAGACACCAATATGATTAAAGCTGTTCTAATTAAAATATGAGTATGAGTAAACAAAAGGCTTAACTCTTTTAGGGAGTATTTTCATCTTACTTGCTTATGTATCTGTGAATTTCTAGTTGATATGTTGTATGGAATATGTATTTATGAGCAAACATCTTTGTTTCTTACCATTTTCCTGGGAAGTAAAATACACAAAATACATGTGCTAGTTGTCTATTGTTCATTCTTTTCCCCTTATTTTTGGAGTGTTTCACTCTTGGTCATTTTAAATTGTGAAAGACATTATAGAGAGTCCTTTCTAAACATACTGTCTTGCTTTTTCTAGGTCCTACTGGGTGGGTGATATCAGCTGGACTCATGATAGTCTTTTTCTGGCTTGCATGTTAAAACGTGGCTCCCTGGTTCTATTGACCTGTCAAGGTGAATTGGTAACATTAATTACATTTGGTTGCTCCATAGAATTTGGGCCAGCAGAATTTATTCCATTTCACCCTCTAATAACATATAGGTGAGACATTTGAATTGTTATAATTTGTTTACAGAAGGTTTTCTTCTTTGGTATTACTTTACTATGTATTTTTTTTTAATAATTTTGTCTTTCACATTGTCTTATTCTTTCTTTGCGTCTGTCATCTCAATATCTGTTTCATATTTATAGTTTTCTTCTATTTCTTTTTGTTGCTTAATCCTGGTGAAAATTTGACATTGCGACTATGTAAGTATGAGTTATTTAAATATTCAGTAACACTAAAACATTTATCTTCTTTTATGTAAAAGTTCAAAGAAGTATGATATGTCTTTCATTGTTTTAAAAGAATACTTAAATATATTAGTAACTCAAACTTAACTTGGCAAATGGATTTATCTTTTTTTTTACCCCAAAGGGAAAAAAGGAAAAAGTTGTGGAAAATGGATAGAAGACTTAAGAATTTAGCCAAATTTTAATTTTTAATTGTGGGGTGTGGTAGCAGTTTGGGTTTGGAGTCAGATGTAAATTCAAATCTTGGTTCTTCTACTTATTAGTTGTGTGACTTTGGGAAGGTTATACTTTAAGCCTCTGTTTCTTTTACTGTGAAAGCAAGACTCAATTGAAGTAAAATAATAAATAGTAATAAATTGCTTAGCACAGTTCTAATATAAAGTAAGTGCTCAGTAAATATTTATTGTTATTGATGTTGATATTAGATATGACCAGACATATATACACAGGTATTTACAATACAAAAAAATTGGAAAACTCCTTTGAAATTAATCCATTGCCATTGCCTCACAGAAAGGTAATTGAGGAGGGGTATGTCCTTGATTATATTTAGCAAAAATGATGCTTAATTTTTAGTATTAGAAAATCCTAATTGAAAAATTTGTCATTTCCTGCAGTGGAAGTATTTTTTTCCTTATTTTTATGGTCTATTTCATAATTGACTTAAATTTCCTCATATTCTTCTTTAAAATTAATTTAGGACCTTTTAAAACAGATTACTTTTAATGGTTACATAAGTAATACATATTTATTATGTGAGAAAATTAACTAATAAAAAATCAGGTGCTATAAAACTAAATTGTGTAGAAAATGAAACATTCTTGTATTCCTATTCCTCTGAAATAACGATTATTAACACTTAAGTTTGTTGTCTTAAATTAAAAGAAGTTTTTAAAAAATCACATTTATAATAATAACAATATTAGGGTTTTTTTTTTTTAAAGATTTTATTTATTTATTTGACAGAGAGAGATTACAAGTAGGCAGAGAGGCAGGCAGAGAGAGAGAGGAGGAAGCAGGCTCCCTGCTGAGCAGAGAGCCCGATGCGGGACTCGATCCCAGGACCCTGAGATCATGACCTGAGCCGAAGGCAGCGGCTTAAACCCACTGAGCCACCCAGGCGCCCCATTCTGTAGCTTTTAATTGTTGTTTTGCTTTTCTTTGGAATAATATGATTGTTTCCTTGAAGATTTTTCTCTTAACTAATTCTTTAATTTTGTTTTGTTTGCTAGACCACAGCAATTTACATTTCAAGATTTGAATAATTCTGTAGATTCATCAGCTTCTGATAATGACCCTATGAGACAGAGATTTTCTATAAAAGCACACTCACGGTTACCCTACCTCATTATTTCTGATGGATACATGGTCACAACTCTTCGATTTGCTGATAACCTGTCTCCATCAGTGCTCATGAGATCCCTTCTACTTGATTCAACCCAGAGGCTTGAGAAAACATACCAAAGTATGATATTGTCTAAGGTATAGTGCTTTTTGGTATCATTGGTAAAAGATGGCTTCTTAGTTTTCTCAGATTTAAAACCATACTGATAGTAATGTCCTTGGATTATATACAGTTGTCTATAGAATTTTTAACTGCTTATGATATAATTACAGATAAACTTTGTCTCTTGGAAATCTTTTCTCTTCTGCAGCCAAAAGGCAAAGGGCTGAATTTGCGATCACTGGATTCCCTGAGATGTAGCCTGTTAAAACACCAAGGAAATCAAAGTTTAGCTGATTCTACTGTCCCCAGATTCTTACAGGCAGAAGAAACAATGAACTTAACTGAAAAAACAGCAGATTTCCAGGTATTAGTTGCAGTGTTTTATTTACTTCAAACAGGTTCATATTGACTTTATACCAAGAAATGTATTTTGTTTTTCTCTCTTGTTAAAGGGAGAGAAATTTGAGAACACCAGTGATTTTACATGTAAGGTATTAAATGGCATTAAGTATAATTTTTTTTCACCCATGTTTTAGGATTTTGAAGCAGAAGAAACTAATGAAGGCATATACTTTCCAGACAACTTATTTTCACTTTGGAACCAAAAAAATGATTCATTGTTCAGTAGTGTCAAGGAGGGAAGATTGGAATTTGCGTCTATGTTTGATACAATACATGCAAAAGATAATATCAAGGAGACAGATAAAACCATTACAGAACTGCATTCTGTCCAGAAAAATCTCCTTGCAGCATGGGCTATAGGAATTTCAAAAAATGTGGTGGAAAAAAATGTAATGTTAAATTACACAGTAGTTTGTATCACTCATTTTTTCTACATTCTTCAATTTATAAAATGTCCTTCCCCTGAACTAGATCTTTTTTTAAGCAAGAGCACAAGACAAAATGCATGGGTACTATGTATCTTTCAACTTTTTCATCAGTGTTTGTCATTCCATTATTGGGATATGAGATACAAACAAGATGTGGGACATTTGGTAAAGCTGACCTCAAATACTATAAAGCTTTTGCTGACTCAGCAGCAACAGGGTCAGTTATTTTCAGAGAAGCTTTTGGCTTGTTTTCATTTACTTAAAATGGTAGCTGATAATTTAAATGGCATATACATTCTTCAACCTGAAGTTATTTCAGCATCAACTGATGGAAGTAGAACAGCAGATCAAGACAAATGGGTGGTACCCATTTTTCAAATATTTCAAGATAGTGATTCTCAGGAAAAGTGGTCTTGGAACTCATCTTTCAAGATTTGTCCTCAAGTAATAAACCTTGATCAACAACCAGGATGCAGGTATAATTACTTTATATTAGGATACCATCAATATTATAGATGTTTTCCTTTTTGAAAAATTGAGATATAATTCCCATACTGTAAAATACATCATTTCGAAGTATTAAAAAAAGGTTGTAGAACTATTAGCACTAAGCCAGAATGTTGTTGTTGTTGTTTTTAAGATTTTATATATTTATTTGACAGAGAGAGAGAGATCACAAGTAGGCAGGGAGGCAGGCAGAGAGGGAGGAGGAAGCAGGCTCCTTGCTGAGCAGAGAGCCTGATGCAGGGCTTGATCCCAGGATCCTGAGATCATGACCTGAGCTGAAGGCAGAGGC
This sequence comes from Neogale vison, assembly GCF_020171115.1. NCBI lineage: Eukaryota > Metazoa > Chordata > Mammalia > Carnivora > Mustelidae > Neogale > Neogale vison. The sequence goes on from NC_058091.1 coordinate 287,784,066, forward strand.
TTAACCCACTGAACCACCCAGGCGCCTCCAGAATGCTTTTTTAAAAGAAGATTTTATTCATTTATCTTGGTGGGGGGAGGGAGGAGCAGAGGGGGAGGAAGGGAAAGGGAAAAGAATCCCAAGCACATTCCTCATGGAGCCCAATGCAGGACTTGATCCCACAACCCAAAGACCACAACCTGAACAGAAACCAAGAGTTGGATGCCCAACTGACTGAGGCACCCAGGAGCCCCTCCAGAACATTTTTATAATCCCCCAAAGAAACCCTGTATCCATTAACAGTTAGCGTTAATAGATTTTTATATTATTTTAAAATATTTTAGGATTTATGCCAAATTTTATTCAACACATATATTTTATTAGTCTTGGGCAGCCCTGATACATGCTTAAGTATTGAATGATTTTTGTTTAGGTAAGCACTATAGAAAAATAACTGAAGGCTTAAAAAAATGTGTTTTGCATATTTTGATCAGTGGATTTTGTGTTATATTTAAATCTGATCAGTTTGTATTTATATTACTATATCAGTGAAGAATCCAGGCAAAGATAATAAGTCTAAGTAGGAGGCTGTATTCATTTTTATTCCTAGTCTGAAATTTGGTTTTGATGATCACTTAATTTTGCGTGCAGATTGATTTTTCTCTGGAGAGTGTTGTACAAAAAAACTTTATGGTATCAAACACAACTAAGTCGAAGACTTCCTGAAGGTGACAGACAGTTAACTGAAAAGATGACACAGGAAGCATCTACTGTCAAGGCTCTGTTATGTCATATCCAGGCTAACTTGCAGACTGCTGGAGCTCACATGAACCAAGCCTTGGAACTTAAATCTATCAGTGGTCAGTAGTTTATAAACATTTTCTAACTGTGAATAAGCAATATGGTTAACTAGGCTTTGATTTTATTAATTGGTTGCAATTGTTTTTCAAAATAGCTTCTGGCTGAGCTATCTCCACTAAATTTTAAAATGAAGCAAATTTATATAAAGTATAGTCATTAACCTTGATTGACTGTTGGTTAAAAACTTCATAGGTGAAGAGTGTTTCCTGTTAGGATCATATGAAAAATCTGTTCAACTGTGGAGGAAAGCTCTACAAGAAACTGAGGAGAAAGGTAGGAGAGTGTTGAAAAATAATAGTCGCCATAATATTGGTAAGAATGTATTTTGGCATGCTGGACAGCTTAAAAATAATTCCACATTCCCAAGTGCTCACAATTTCTCAATGCTCAAATAGAATACACAATGGTAGGTACCTTGACTGTCAGAAATACTTATTTAAAATTATTTTTAGTCTTTTTGTCCACTGGATGAAGTAGTGTGGCATTCAAGGAGATGAGAAGTTCTGATGGAGAAAAGTTTTCATAATTCCATTATGGACCTTTACGTTTTATTCTTTTCCAACTCTATCTGCTAAGAATGGGTTCTAATAATGGAGACTGAAAGTAATAGTCGTTTCAACACGAAAGTTTATTTCTCTTTCTTACAAAAGGAGACCAGAAGTTGATAGTCGGGCTGATTTGGTGTTTCTGTGATCTAAGTAAGGACACATGTCCTTTAATTTTTCTTCTTAGATGTCCTTAGTGTACTGCTTCCTATCTTAAGACCATTACATGAGCTAAAATGGGTACTGAAACTCCAGCCATCACATCCATTTCTAGACAGTAGAGAGGAGGGGAGCAGGAAGGGCAAGAAAAGTGTGTACCTCCTACCTGAGTTACCTCCCTTCCAGCTTTTCTGGAAGTTCTACACAGTGTTATCTCTTGGTCCAGAGCTAAGTTGTTTTTTTCACATGGCCACATCTAAGTGAGAAATTAAGATCTGGGTGCATTATTTTTTTTAAGTTTTTTTTGTTTTTAAGTAATCTCTATACCCAGTGTGGGGCTTGAACCTACAACCCTGAGATTAAGAGTCTCTTGCTCTGCTGACTGAACTAGCCAGGTGCCCCTGGGTGGATTGTTAAACCCAGATAAAATTAAAATTCTTTTTACTCAGAAAGAAGGGATAAGGTATCAGTTCTAAACACTCTTCAATACTTGGGCGCCGTGGTCAGGGGCACTATCTTGTTGGATGGTGTTTCTCCTTTGGGAAGTCTCTTTGACTAACTGTTTGATATACATATGGTTTCTTGGTGTTGTCTTTTTTTAGCATGTTTCCTTCTGTTTTATACCATGTACACTTCAGATAGATATTGTTAATGGACTTTAGTGCTGAGATTGTGAAGATTTTCAGCACCCTTGGGACAAAATCTTAGTGGTCCTAGGGCCTGATAAAAGATACTAAAATTGTTCAGAACTTAAAATGAAAGAGAACAAAGTATTGCTGACCTGTTTTAAGAAAAAAAAGCTTATTGGAGTATAAAACAAATACAGAAAAATTCACATAACCTCAGTGTACAGTTTTCATAAACTGAACATTCCTGTCTACCTTGCTCCGAGATTGAGAACATTACCTTGCTGGGGTACTTGGCTGGCTTAGTTGGAGGAGTATGTGACTTGATTTTGGAGTCATGAGTATGAGCCTCACGCGGTGTAGAGATTGCTTAAATAAATTAACTTAAAAAAGGAACATTACCTTGCTAACATGTTTTTAATGTAAGCTTAATTCTTTCTTGTTTAAGGAGGAAGAAGAACATGTTTTCTTCAGATACGCTATTATCTTTCTCTTTTATACTGCTACCTCTATAGCTATAATTTAAATGATGCTCAAGGATTGTGTGATCACCTAGTAAGAGAAATTTTGAAGTGGTCCCATCTACCTGTAAAAGAAAATGAGGATTGTTCAGGTATGTATTTTGACAATCAGTATGTTTCATCTCATTAATTTGTATTCATAGGTTTAGATAAAACATGAAAGTTGATTGAGCTGACTAATTATGTTACAATGAATTTTGACCTGTCAGCTTCTCAGTAGCAAGGATCGTGGGGTTTTTGTTCTGTTTTTGTTTTTTTGTTTGTTTGTTTGTTTTCTTAAATCTTTGGATCCTGAGGGCTTAGCAATAATTGCCTGGTGAACTGCCAGAATTGTTTTCTCACAGTCAGATTTTTTAGACATAATATCAGATATCCAAGTATTTTTCCTTAATATATTTATATTTTAACTATTGGTTAAGGTGGTTTAGTAAAGTGATGAAAATCACTTTCTGGGGCGCCTGGGTGGCTCAGTGGGTTAAAAAAAATCACTTTCTGAGGTATTCCAACTCTTTTTTTTTAAATGCATTTAAGAGGCTGCAGAGTATGTGGATTGCCCTTTTTAAAAGAGGTGTATTTAAATTAAGCAATAACCAGAGTGAGATATATATGAACACATATGTATATTATTTGTAAGGTAGTAAACCATTAAATGTATAATATGTATATGAGTGGGTCTGAAATGCCCAATGTATCAGAACTTTCTAAATGGAGTCTATGCCAGCTTAGGTTTTTATTGTTCCAGCCACTGTTTATAGATTTCTTATTTTTTGTATTTTTATCTTTCAAGATTTTTGTGTTTATTATGGAAGTATGTGTGTTCATTTTAGATAATTTTGAAAAATGGAAATGCATAAAGAAAATAAACTTATAATTCTAACACTTTTTTGTATGTATACATTTATATATGTATATTATTAGAGCTGTGTATTGTCTTTTGTAATCTTTTACTTTTTTTTTTTATTAACATATAATATATTGTTTCAGGGGTAAAGGTCTGTGATTCATCAGTCTTAACCAACTGAGCCACCCAGGCACCCGTGATTCATCAGTCTTACACACTTCACAGCACTCACGATAGCACAGACCTCCCAATGTCCATCCCCCTGCCACCCCAGCCCTCCCAGCCCCCTCCCCTCCACCAGCCCTCAAGTTTGATCCTGAGATTGAGTCTCTTATGGTTGGTCTCCCTCTCTAGTTTCATTTTGTTTCGTTTTTTCCTCTTTTATTTATTTATTTTTTATTTTTATTTTTATTTTTTTAAAGATTTTATTTATTTATTTGACAGAGAGAGATTACAAGTAGGCAGAGAGGCAGGCAGAGAGAGAGAGAGAGGAGGAAGCAGGCTCCCTGCTGAGCAGAGAGCCCGATGTGGGACTCGATCCCAGGACCCTGAGATCATGACCTGAGCCGAAGGCAGCGGCTTAACCCACTGAGCCACCCAGGCGCCCTCCTCTCTTATAATCTTTTAAAATTTAACATTTTGATGAATATTTTCAAATGTAAATAGTATGCTTTTTGAAAGCCTATTAAACCTTTCCCCCATTGTTGCACATTTTGGTTGTTGCCACCTATTTACTATTTTAAATAGTGCTGCAGTTCGCATAAATTTTTGTGGGCATTACTAATAATTTCCTTAGGATAAATTTCTAAAAATGAAGTTATTGGATCAAAGAAAATCCATGGTTTTAGGACTGGTATCAAATTGCCCTTCAGAAAGGTCTACTAGCTGTTTATGAGTGAAAAGCTTTTCTATGTGACTTTTAACTGATTGAATATTCTTCATCATTTCTCAGTGGTGTCACTAACTTTTAAAATAAGTTGAACCTATATTAATATATTTTAATTTTTAATGACTATTGTTTAAAATATATAAGTATATCCCTACTGGGTTGGAGGTCCCCAAGACTACCTTCCATATTCAGTGATTCACAGGGAGGACACACAGGACTCAGTATATAGTCATACGCAAGTCTATGATCTATTACAGTGAAAAGATACAAAGCAAAATTAGCATAGACAACAGCTGCTTGGGATGAAGTCCAGAGGAAACCAGGCACAAGTTTCTGACTCCTTTCCTAGTGAAGTCACACAGGACACATTTAATTCCTCTACGAACAGGTTGTGTCAACACATGTGAATGTTTTTTACCAAGGAAGCGCATTTATTTTTTTAAAGATATTATTTATTCATTTGAGAGAGAGAGAATGAAAGAGCAGAAGAGTGGCAGAGGGAGGGAGAAGCAGACTCCCCACTGAGCAGGGATCCTGATATGAGTCTTGATCCCAGGACCCTGGGATCATGACCTGAGCTGAAGTCAGATGCTTAACTGACTGAGCCACCCAGGTGCCCCAAGGAAACTCATTTAGAGATTCAGGTTTTTAACTAGATGCTGGCTAGTCACCCACTCCACCTAGTCCATACCAAAATTCTACACTCTCAGAAGAAAAACAGGTATTCAGCATAAACAACATTGTTTGTACAAACAGGTCTGTAAGCTATTCTCTCATCAGTTAAGGTGGTGGAAATCTCTTCCAAATCCAAGTTTCCAGATGCCATTCAAGGGCCAATATTATACACAAGCATTTCAAGTAGTCAGACCTGTTCTGTTATCTCTTTCCTGCACACTTACCTTATTAATCATTGTATATAGTGATAATTTAATTTTTAGTATGTAAGGTTGCCATTATTACCATCTTCAGGATGCCACATACAAATTACTGTTTCAAATTTTTTACTTCTGAATTGATACAGTTTTACTTTGTGACCATCTTTTAGAATTAGGTTGCTTCCCATTTAAGGAGCTTATTTCTGAGTTTATAATAATGAGTTTTGTATGATTAAAATTACTGGAAATCTTGCCTTTGTATAATTCCTACAGTAAGTTTAATGCAGGAGAAAATGATTCATATCTATGAGTCATTTAAGTTTGAAGTGAAGAAATAATATTGTTTTTCCAGACTTTAACTGACCAAATGAAGAATACCACTTGAAGGCTAATCATATTTTTTCAAGATTCCCTTTATTTAAAAAAGCTTACTTACAATAATCTTGAGTACCTACTCTGTGAGAGGAAGAATGTTACCTGCTGAGGTGTACCATGACAAGATAGAAGTGGTTCATATGCATGTAGAGCTTAATATTCTTATGAATATTATTAAGTGACTTTTGGGAAAGAGAAGTATTTTGCTATTGTTGGGGCCATAAATTTTATTTTTTAATTAATTTACTAATTGGAGAGGGAGAGGGAGAGAGAGAGAGGGGAGGAGAGGGAGAGAAGGAATCCCAAGCAGGCTCCACACGCAGCCCAAGCCCACCTGGGGCTTGATCTCATAGCCCTAAGATGGTAACCTGCACCTAAATCAAGAACTGGATGCTTAACCAACTGAGCCAAACAGGTGTCCCGGGACCATGAATTTCATAAAAATTAATGTTAACTTAGTATTTTTCTGTATTTACTAGCTTAACTATTTTCAGATTTCTGAATGCCTGTTTATAATACAAAGTTTTGATTCTCAAATAGGGGCTGTATCCTAATCCCCAGATCTAACAGTACAGAAAATAGCATTAAGAATCACTATTTGAGAGGCCCCTGTGTGGCTCAGTTTGTTAAGCGGCTGGTTTGGCTCAGGTTATGATCCCAGCGTCATGGGATAGAGCATAGAGCACCAGCTTCCTGCTCAGCAGGGGAGTCTGCTGCTCCCTCTCCCTCTGCCCCTCTCTGCACTTGTGCTCTCTCTCTCACTCACTCTTTCTCAAATAAAATCTTTAAAAAAAAAAAGAATCACTGTTCTAGTGCTTTACAGATTATTTTTGTAGTAAGCTCTGTCTCCTTTCATCAAAGAAAAAGCCTTAGAAAAAAGAAGAAAACGGAAAAGAATGAATCTAAGCTTGCAAGTCCATCATGACTGGATTGTTTTGTATTTCTCCTTCCATGTTTTAAAGTAAAACTGGTAACTTGAAGTCATCAGTAGTTCTGAAGTACATATGCTCATACTTGTGAGTTAATTATTTTTGTTCAGTTGTCCTCAAGAAGTCTAGATACCATTATAAATTAGCTCATACAGGTCATGGGTGCACATCTCACAAACAATTTTTAATTATAATTTTCTTCTTGTATACTGTTGGGAACTTAAATATTATTACTTTTTGATAGTAATTCTGATAGATCAGAATCTCCTTTGGTCATTTGCTGTATTCCTTAGTTCCCGAGAAATCTCACTGTGAGTTTGGAATAACGAGAAATGTTCGTCCTGACGTGGCGGTGAGGGTTATCCAGTCCATGGCTCGTTTCATGGCCGCCTACTTTGCCAATCAGCTGCTTTACATTTTGCCACCTCACCATGTGAATGATCTTCCTCCCCTTCATGTTAAAACAGGTAATACAGTAAGCAAATAATAATCTCACTTCGTTTTTTCACATAGTATTTAGAATCAACTTATATAGTGATCATTATTCTATGGAAATAATACTGTTCTAGCTTAGTGTGTGACATATAGATTCTCAGTGCCTATAAATGAATAAAATCTGAGAAAGATATTGCTTAAGTTTGTTTTTATTGAATATGGATTTTTAATTATAAATTTTAGACAAATTGGTGTTTTTATAAAGTTTCCATTTTTAAAGTAAAAGGACTGTCATTTACATAAAAATGTGAAAATTTAACAAATTTTGAGTATGTTAATTTAGAATTTAATTTTAAGTGATTTACTTTTATAATTTCCTTTAGGTCATTTACTTTGCTCTGTTTAATCATTTTATTAATGTCAATATGTACCACAGATCAGTGCGTAGAGAACTGCTCTGCCCTCATGGAGAGAAACATGTACACAGATTTCTATGATGTTCATTTTATTGCACTAATTTTGTTAAGTGTCTGCTGTGTAACAAGCAGTGTTATAGGTGCTAGAAATATATTAACATGCACCACATGAGATTAACAATATGAAGATATTTGTAGTTCTTTTATTTTGATGTATGAAATAGACTTATTCTGACTACCATGAACAAAACAGTTAAAATGCCTGTTCTTTTATGGAATTTAAATATAACATCTAGGGCGCCTGGGTGGCTCAGTGGGTTGAGCTGCTGCCTTCGGCTCAGGTCATGATCTCAGGGTCCTGGGATCGAGTCCCGCGTCGGGCTCTCTGCTCAGCGGGGAGCCTGCTTCCTCCTCTCTCTCTCTCTCTGCCTGCCTCTCTGCCTACATGTGATCTCTCTCTGTCAAATAAATAAATAAAATCTTAAAAAAAATATATAACATCTAATTAAATAACATCTAGTAGCTTGAAACAGAAAGTTAAATAAATGAATACATAAACAAGATATATCAAGTGGTGATAACTGGCATGCAGAGAACTGAAGTAGAGTAATGCGTGATGACTGAGTGGCTATTTCAGATGGTGAATTTGGGAAAATGCTCTCTTGGGGGGAGGGGACATTTAAGATGAACTCTTAATGACAAGGAAGAACAGCATGGACATATCAGTACTTAAAGCATTCTAACCTGAGCTTGTGGGAAAGCTCCAGAACAAGAATAAACTTGATGCATTTGAGAAACTGAAAGGCTGGTGTGGCTGGAGCATAGAGGATGAGGTGGAGACTGATGAGACATGAAGGCAGAGACAGGAGCCAGTTGTTGTGAGCCAGGGGAAGGAACCTGCCGTTTAAGTACAGTGGGATTTCATCAGGAAGTAGCATGAACTGATACACATATATTAGAATAGTTCAAGATATAAGGTAATTAGAAGTTTAATGGGGGGGGGTGCCTGGGTGGCTCTGTCCATTAAGCATCTGCCTTCAGCTCAGGTCATAATTGAGGGGTCCTGAGCTGGAGTCCTGCATCTTGCTCCCTGCTCAGCAGGGAGTCTGCTTCTCCCTCTCCCCCTTCCTCTCCCCATTGTGCTCTCTCTTTCTCTCAAATAAATAAATATTAACAGAAAAAGGAGCAGAGGACTGCCTATGCCCACTTGAACAACACTTTAGCAGTAGTGCTAGTCTCTCTTCTCACCTGGGGTTCTTCAGGAGGTTCTGCTCCCTAGACAGTCATGTTTGTGAGGTAGGATCAGAAGAACTTGTTTCATGGTTTCTTTTCTAGTAGATCCCTGCTTCTCTGGGAAGAAGAGTTTTTCCTAACCTGATTATGGCTTGTTTTAGGGAGCGGAACAAATAGAAACAGGTACTCAACTTCCACCAGGCTCTGTCTGCTTTCCTGTCCCTGTCCACCATTGTCCTTTTCGACCATGTCCTAATTCAGATTCAGCTGGTGCTCCCTGCCTTTTCTTTCTAACAGCATGCACTCCTTTCACTTTATGCCTTCCCCCAGAATATATATTACTCAGATACATGTGACTTATTTCCTTGTACATTTGATAATACAGTTGACCCGTGAACAATATAGCAGTTAGGCATGCCAGCACGATGCACAGTCAAAAATTCACATATAACTTTTGACTCCCTCAGAAGTAAACTGTCGATAACCTGTCGATAACTTATTGACCACAAGTCTTACCCATAAGATAAAGAGTTCATTTGTATTCTTACAATAAAGTAAGCTAGAAAAAGAAAATGTTAAGAAAATCGTAAGAGAGGGGCAATTCAGTGGGTTAAGCCTCTGCCTTGGTCTCAGGTCATAATCTCAGGTTCCAGGGACGGAGCCCTGCATTGGGCTCTCTGCTCAGCAGGGATCCTGCTTTCCCCTGCTCCTGCCTACTTGTGATCTCTGTTTGTCAAATAAATAAATAAAATCTTAAAAAAAAAAATCCTAAGAGAAAATACATTTATATTACTGTACTGTATTTATCCAGAGAAATTGTGTATGAGTAGACCTGCACAGTTCAAACCCATGTTATTCAAGGGTCAACTGCATTTATTATCATTTCAGTGGTTTTATATTTAAGCTCTCTTTTGTTACATCCCTAGGTATTTATCACCTGTATTTTCTATTTTTGGTAGTAATGTTTCTGACAACAAATGTCCTTAATCCACATTATTTTACTAAAGAGAAAAGGTAGTACTCCCTCTGTTTTTTTGAAAAACTTAAAAAAAAAAAAAAAGACCAAATCCTGACTTAGAAAGCTTATCTCGATTTCTTATCTTTCCTAGCCTACATTATTTATAGGACTTTAGTTGTTTGCCGTGATCTTTGTCTTTTTAGATCACTTTGCATCCCTAGACAAGATTGATCTTTTTTTTTTTTTTAAAGATTTTATTTATTCATTTGACAGACAGAGATCACAAGTAGGCAGAGAAGCAGGCAGAGAGAGAGGAGGAAGCAGACTCCCTGCGAAGCAGAGAGCCTGACGCGGGGCTTGATCCCAGGACCCTGAGATCATGACCTGAGCCGAAGGCAGCGGCTTTAACCCACTGAGCCACCCCGGTGCCCCGATAAGATTAATCTTTATCACATTGTAGGAAGAAAGGTGATAGAATTATTGAATTGTTTTGGGGCATATTCATAACCATTCATAAAAGCTCAAAGACACACATTTGTATTTCTTATGTACATATCTTCCCAGTGAGAGGAGAGGCTAGGAAAGAAAGTTTTGTGATCTCTTCCTAAGCCTGAGACTGTGATTATTGAAAAGTTAAATACCTGAATATAATATATATAGCATTTAATTTCTAGTATCTTGAAAAAGGTATCTGCGGGCTTGACTTAGAATAGTTTCTATGTTAGTCATTTTAATCAGAACTAATGGCAGAATGTGTTGAGGATTTGAGTTGCTTATTTGGCATGGTGTTTGCTGTATGAAAACAATAAAATTTTTAGAAAATTAAATCATTCAAATTCTTTTAGTATTACGTACTTTGCTCATAGTAAATAAAAAAGTAGGAAAAATTTCATCAGTCTCTGGGCTCTTTGCCTGTGCAGAATCAAACATTCAAGTGAATGGCAAATTTTTGTGTTTCTATCCAAACGTGTTTGTCAGAAAGTTAAGTGTTAGTGTTTGGTATGGGCAGAGACTAGGTCACATGAGAAACTGATCATTTCAAAGAGCAGAAACCCATGTATATCATTTGCCAGTTTTATTTTGAGGAAGTGATTGGGAATGTTAGCAATATGTATTTTTTTTTCATTAAGAATTCTTGAGAATCTTTTTTTTTTTTAAAGATTTTATTTATTTATTTGACAGAGAGAGATCACAAGTAGACGGAGAGGCAGGCAGAGAGAAAGAGACAGAGGGAAACAGGCTCTCTGCTCGGCATGGAGCCTGATGTGGGACTCGGACCCTGAGATCATGACCTGAGCCAAAGGCAGCGGCTTAACCCACTGAGCCACCCAGGCGCCCCTGGTCTCCAAATTTCTAATAGGAGAAATAGAGATGTATTTCAGTTAGCCCACAGTAATGAATTGTACACTGTGGCCCAGTATACTTTAGTGTGTATAAGTATGTTTTTATTATCTGACAAAGTTTTCATTAAACTGTATTTATATTTGTTTTATGTAATGTACTCAATGCTGTCTCTTTCTAAATCTACTCAGTTCTTTTTCATTTTTTAAGAATGCTGGCATTTACTTCATGATCCACTAATGAGGCATTTTCTTCAGTGTTAAAAACAAAACCTAGGGACGCCTGGGTGGCTCAGTTGGTTGGACGACTGCCTTCGGCTCAGGGCGTGATCCTGGAGTTCCGGGATCGAGTCCCGCATCAGGCTCCCAGCTCCATGGGGAGTCTGCTTCGCTCTCTGACCTTCTCCTCGCTCATGCTCTCTCTGTCTCTCTCTCTCAAATAAATAAATAAGATCTTTAAAAAAAAAAAAAAAACAAAACCTAGAGTATGTTGAGTATTATTTAAACCACTTTTTTTTTAAAGATTTTTTTTAAATTTATTTATTTGACAGGCAGAGATCACAAGTAGGTAGAGAGGCAGGCAGAGAGAGAGGAAGAAGCAGGCTCCCTGCTGAGCAGAGATCCCGATGCGGGACTCGATCCCAGGACCCTGGGATCATGATCCGAGCCGAAGGCAGCGGCTTTAACCCACTGAGCCACCCAGGCGCCCTATTTAAACGACTTTTTAAAAAATATTTTATTTATTTATTTATTTAGAGAGAGGGAGAGAGTTTGAGAAGGGCAGAGGGAGAAGAAGACAGAATCCTAAGCTGACTCTGCACTAAGTGCAGAACCCAAGGTGGGGCTGGATCTCATGAACCTGAGATCATGACCTGAGCTGAAACCAAGAGTTGGACACTCAGCTGATGGCACCAGTCAGGTGCCCCCATTTTAAACCATTTTTAAAAAGATTTTATTTAGGGGCACCTGGCTGGCTCAGTCAGTTAAGCATCTGCCTTCCACTCAGATCATAATCTGGGAGTCCTGGGATCGGGCCCCTGTTTCGGGCTTCCTGCTCGAGGGGGGAGCCGGCCTTTCTCTCTCCCTCTGGTCCTCCCACTGCTTGTGCTCTCTCACTCTCTCTCTATCAAATAAATAAATAAAATCTTAAAAAAAAAGACAAAGAAAAGACTCTACTTATTTATTTGAGAAAAAGCATGAGCAGGGAGAGGCAAAGGGGAGAGGGAGAGAGAAGTGAGACACAGACTCCCTGCTGAAGGCTCCACATGGGGCTCGATCCCAGGACGGTGAAATTGTGACCTGAACCAGTTAGATGTTTAACTGACTGAGGCACTGAGGCATCTTTCTTGTGATTCTGTGTAACAAATGCTAATTAAACAGATAGGGACTCCTGGCTGGCTCAGTCAGTGAAGCATGCAACTCTTGACCTTGGGTTTGTAAGTTTTCAGCCCCACATTCAGTGTAGAGGTTACTTAAAAATAAAATCTTAAAAAGAGAGAGAGAGAAGTAACTATGTGAGGAGAAGTGAGTTCTGAAAATTAATTGTAATATCTATTTTCTTTTATTTACTCATAGAATACTCCCTTCGACTTATTCCTTTACAACACTCTAAGGTGGCCAGTGTTGTAAGAGATCAGAATCTTTCTGATGTGTGGACAGTTGAATATGCCTTTGAATTATTACTTATTGGTGGCCTAGTTCCAGAGGCTGTGTGGCTGGCACATAAACTTGGAGACTGGAAGACATCTGTTTCCGTTGGTGTGGCCTTCCAACTGTTCTGTAAACATGATAGCAATTTCATAAGGTATGTACAAACTTAGGTAGGCAAACTTAGGTTAAGAAATAGTATCATAGTGACATCTAACTTTTTATTTCTCCCATTACTGGCATTTGCACATTTTGTGGAATCCTTAGTCCAGAGGTGTCCAATAAAATTGTTTTCAGTGCTGGAAATGTTCTATGTGTGCAGTCCAGTATGATAGCTATTAGTCATATGTAGCTATTGAGCACTTGAAATGTGGCTAGTAAGACCAAGGAACTGAGTTTTCAGTCTAATTTAAATTTAAATAGTAAATATGCAGCTAGTGGCTACCATGTTGGACAGCTTCACAGCTTTCTTGTATTAAAACTTAAAAAAAAATCCACTTTTATTTAGCACATTTGTTAGTAATTCCCTCAAAAGTCTTAGTCAATGGGTGAGTTTGTCTATCTTAAGTAGGATTTAAATTTTAAGCTAATCAATCTAATATGTATTTTAACTTTTTGAACATTATGGTATTTCTGTATCTTTGATATTTTTCAGTTCAGTAATTCAACATATATTTATTTATATGTGACCTTTCTATACCAAGCTCTCTGCCAGATATTTTAGTAGACATAAACATAGATGCCACATAGTCTTCATGCTTAAAACATTCATAGTTTAATAGTGACATTAGGACAAAGCATTATTATAATTTAGGTAGTGTGGTAAAAAAGTACCAGTGATGCAGTGGAGAGAGCAATATTATGAAATGGGCATAGGACAGGAAATATTTTATGTAGGAGATATCATTTGAGATAGGCATTAAAGGGAAGGCAGGATCTTGACAAATGGAGTAGCTTTAGGGAGGGAGAACATTCCAAACATGAGCAAAGGCATATGGCTAAAGACGAGTTTGGTACAGTTTGGATAGAGTAGACTGTAGGGTAGCAATGAGAAATAATGATGGGATGATGTATTAGTATCATAATCATGGAGCGCCTTAAAAATTTTCTTAGTGTGATATTTCCTCAATTATTTCTTATTTCCCCCTAATTATTTCTTTTTAAAATAGAGGATGAATAAAGAAAATGAATTTCACTGTTCCTTAAAATTTCATGTTTAGTTCTTAGTGTGTTAATATTTCTTTTTTTTAAAGTTTGGATTCATTTCTCTTAACTTGATGTGATTTCAGGTCCAACAAAAAGGGTCTGAATTTACCTATAAATTTGACTCCTGCACAGATTTTCCAGGAAAAACTGCAGTGTTTTTTAGGTCGGCCAACCTCTTCCGAAGCAAAAAATGAAATGGGCTCAAGACACAAACAGTTTACAGGTATGTTACCTACTTTTGTTTGACGGTGTATCAGCTTAATTAATATAAACTTTATGATATTTTAAAAAGCTTGTTATTATCCACAAATATATTAAACTTTGCAGTAAGGTTATCAAAGATAAAAGTTTGCTATTTATTCCTAATCATGGGAGCATTCAAAACTTAAGCCAGCTCAAAAAATGGTTAGTAACTGAATGAGACTCTGATTTTCTGTACATATCTTTTTACCAGTTATATTTTTCTCCATTTGGATTATTTTCTCTTGTAGTCATAGCTGTAGAATTTCACACACAAGAGAGTATTTAGTTCAAGTCTTGCTGAGTGCATAAATCACAGGGTTGGTTTTGTTTTTAGTTTGAAAAGTTCAGAGTGGCATGACAAAATTAAAAAAAATGTAATATCACATATATTTCATAGATTTATCCAGAAGCCTTATAAAATTTGTCTGTTTTATAAATGGAGAAATTTAGATGAAAAGTAATGAAGTCAGGTATTTAAAGATATATGTTTAATGACTACTGTAGGACCCTTTGATTTCGTTAGTGCATGTCTCTATTAAGCGGTGAGACTTCTAACTCTAGATTCTTAGATCTTACTAATTATAACTCCTCTTTTCAGAAAGAACTCATAATACTTGGAAATCTGACTAAAAACTTCTTTGCTAGTTTTTTGCCAATATTTTAAAATTTATTTTTAAATATTTATTTTTAAAGATTTTATGTATTTATTTGAGAGAGAGAGAGAGAGAGATCAAGAGAGCAGCAGAGGCAGAGAGAGGAAGCAGGCTCCCCCCTCACCAGGGAGCCCAACTCAGGGTTTGATCTCAGGACCCTGGGACATGACCCAAGCTGGAGGCAGACAGAGACTCAACTGACTGAGCCACTCTGGCACCTCTGTCAATAATTTTTAAAATAAATAAAAAGATAATGTAACCTCATGAAAGTTGGTTTTGAAAAAAGAGGACTAAAAAAGTCTTAGTCTGAACTTATAGTTCTGGCAATATGTTGTTTTAAATAATCTGCAAAACTTTCCCACAATAAATAGATAGATAAAATGTGTTTCTAGATAAAACATAAAAATAGATGTTTTAAGGCTAATATATAGAGAAAGTGGGGAAAATTTCCAGGAGTCAGAAAGACAGAAGAAATAGAAACTCAGTGGATGCTACCCCTAGATATTTAAGCATGATAAAAACATAGAACCACAAAAAGACCTGTACACAAATATTCATAGCAGCTTTTTCATAATTGTCAAAAACTTGAAACAACTCCAGTGCCTGTCAACTTGTGAATGAATAAACAAATTTCATTGTATCTGTACAATAGAATAATCAGGAATGAAGAGGGGCAAACTACTGATAACAGGCAAAAACGTGGATGAATTGCAGAACCATTGTAGGGAATGAAAGAAGTCAGAAACAAAGATTACATATTGTTTGATTCCATTTATGTGATATTTTATTAAAAGTAACACTATAAGGGGCACCATGGTGGCTCAGTTAGTTGAGTGTCTTAACTCTTGGTCTCTGCTCAGGTCATGATCTCATGGTTTGTGGGATTGAGCCTCATGTGGAGTATAGGGCTCAGCGTGGAGTCGCTTGAAGAATTCTCTCCCTCTGCCCCTCCCCTCATCCTCACTCTCCCTCTCAAATAAATAAATCTTAAAAACAAACAAACAAACAAACAGTGTAAGGACAAGAAACAGATCAGTGGTTGCCATCAGAAGAACTTTTTGGGGGTGATGGCATTATTCTTACAAGGCTGCATAAATTTGTCAAAACTCATTGAGCTATATACTTAAAAAGGATTAATTTTAACATATGTAAATTAAACCTTTTAAACTGATTTAAGAACAAACTCAGCAGATGGTTGTGAAGTGTAAGATGAATTTGAACTCTCTAGGTGTGTAGGACACAGCTTATGTATAAAAGGAGTTCCTTTATACCCATACCAAATTGTGGATAGTAGCTATTTCTGGAGAGAGTGAATGGAATATGATTGGTACAGAAATTTCAACTGTATCTGAAACATTTTATTTTTAAAAAATACTAAATATATCAACAATGCTAATATCAGACAAGAATGAAAAGTCAATAAATACATGAGTGCTTTCATATTATATTCTGTATCTTAAAGCATGCTTTAAATATTTCATAATATAAAAGTTCCTAAATCTCTATTTCTATCATCTACATCTCCTTGCACTTTACCTTTTGGGACATATCCACATTTATATACGTATTTATATAGTTGAAGCTAAGTGTAGGACTGTTTTTTTGCCTTTTTAAAAAATTTTTATTTAAATTCAGTTAGCCGGGGTGCCTGGGTGGCTCAGTCATTAAGTGTCTGCCTTCGGCTCAGAGCATGATCCCAGGGTCCTGGGATCGAGCCCCGCGTTGGGATCCCTGCTCTGAGGGAAGCCTGCTTCTCCCTCTCTCATTCCTCCTGCTTGTGTTTCCTCTCTTGCTGTGTCTCTGTCAAATAAATAAATAAAATCTTTATAATAAATAAATAAATAAATAAATTCGATTAACAAACATATAACACATCATTAGTTTTTTTTTTTTTTTTTAAGATTTTATTTATTTATTTGACAGAGAGAGAGATCACAAGTAGGCAGAGAGGCCGGCAGAGAAGAGCGGTGGGGGAGTGGGGGCGGGGAAGCAGGTTCCCTGCTGAGCAGAGAGCCTGATGCTGAGCTTGATCCCAGGACCCTGGGATCATGACCTGAGCTGAAGGCAGAGGCTTTAACCCACTGAGCCACCCAGGCGCCCCACATCATTAGTTTTTGATGTAATGTTCAGTGATTCATTAGTTGCATATAACACCCAGTGCTCATCATTTTACATGCCCTCCTTAATGCCCATCACCCTATTACCCCATCCCCTCCCACCTCCCCTCCTGCCACCCTCAGTCTGTTTGAACCTCAACATCCAAAAAACAAACCAGTCAAGAAATGAGCAGAAGACATGAACAGACACTTCTCCAAAGAAGACATACAAATGGCCAACAGATACATGAAAAAATGCTCCACATCACTTGCCACAGAAATACAAATCAAAATCACAATGAGAAACCTCCTCACATCAGTTGGAATGACTAAAATTAACAAGACAGGAAACAACAAACGTTGGTGAGGATGTGGAGAAAGGGAAACTCTCTTACACTGTTGGTGGGAATGTTTTGTATCTTTTTGCTTTTCTTTATTTCATTTTATTTTTAGCTGCATGACATAAATCATTTTTACTAACTTTTATTTAAAATATACTGTAGTAGGTACACCTGGGTGGCTCACTTGGTTAAGCTCAGTCTGTCAGCTCAGGTCATGATCTCAGGATCATTAGATCAAGCCCTGTATTGGGCTCTGCTCTGGGTATGGAGCCTGCTTAAGATATTCTCTCTCTTGGGCACCTGGGTGGCTCAGTGGGTTGAAGCCTCTGCCTTCGGCTCAGGTCATGATCCCAGGGTCCTGGGATCAAACCCCACATCAGGCTCTCTGCTCGGCGGGGAGCCTGCTTCTTCCTCTCTCTCTCTGCCTGCCTGCCTCTCTGCCTACTTGTGATCTCTGTCAAATAAATAAAAATAAAATCTTAAAAAAAAAGAAGATATCCTCTCTCTTTCTTCCTCCTGTCCTTGACCCATGCTCAATCTCTCTCTCCATAAATGAATGAATGAATGAATGAATGAGTGAATGAATGAATAAAGTAGCAGAATAGTTACTAAATTTCTGGCTAGAAGTTGGCTTATTTTGCATGTCAACCAGTATGTTCACTTTTGATGATCTGCTTTTTCAAATAGGAAATTTTACACTACAAAATAGGATCAGCATAGTATAAATCTTTCTTACTAATTTTGTATTTGGCAGATCCCATTGAAGAAGACGTAAATCTGCTATTTGGTTCAGTGCAGGAAGTACTGAAAGCAGCAGTTATGGCTGATGCAGATGTTTTGTCTGAGACATTTCAGCTTCTGGTAAACTCCGCCAAAGACTTCAGCAGGAGACTGTGGGGCTTAGTGCCAGTTGGCCTGTATCTTCCAGCTCCTCCATTGTATTGTCCTCAGCCAGCTGTTCTTAGTGAAGTAAGCTTAATCTTTTAATTAATTTAAAATTGATTTTGTCTAAATTTTAAAATAATCAACTTCATAATAATTATCAAGATAAGAATGCAAGCTCTGAAGACAAACTTTCAAATCCCAGCTTTGGTGTTTATTAATTGTATAATCTTAAGCAATGTACTAAGCTGTTTAAGTTTCCTTATCTGTAAAATGCTGATGTTTATAGTAACTGTAATAGCATTATTGTGAGGATTAAGTGAGATATCCTGTAAAAGCTTTTACCTTAGGGCCTAGGACTCGTAGTAAGCAGTCAATAAATGTTAAAATTATTGCAATAATAAAACAAAATCAAGAAAGAGTTCTCTTTATCCAGATTTTTAAAAAATAGACATTTGTTTAGGGTAATACATAACGGATGTCAGAATTTAGAAGCCATACATTGTTTCAGTCTTTTATTCACCTCATTGTCTTTGCCTCTTTTGAAAGACTTACTGTGTTTTTTTGTTTGGTAGGTCATTTTTTTCTCCTGCACTCTTCTGTCATAAATAGCAATACGGTGTTCCTCTCAGGAACTTTTTCTCTGCTCTCATGGTATCAGAATTAGCTGGCTTTAAGATTTAAAGTATTAATGCAAATTTTACATATAAAATATAAAATTTACATATAAATTTTTTTTACATCTAATTAATATTTTTTAAAAGATTTTTTATTTTATTTATTTGACAGTCAGGGATCACAAGTAGGCAGAGAAGCAGGCAGAGAGAGAGAGGAAGGGCAGCAGGCTCCCCGCTGAGCAGAGAGCCCGATGCGGGGCTCGATCCCAGGACCCTGGGATCATGACCTGAGCCGAAGGCAGAGGCTTTAACCCACTGAGCCACCCAGGCGCCCCACATCTGATTAATATTTTGAAGTGATTCTAGTATTGTTTCTTCACTACTTACTGTTTTAGTATGAGCAACTTCTCTGCTTTTTTGTTTTTTAAGAGGTTTTGTTCTATTCTTATTTGTTATAGTTATGTTTCAATAGGTTTAAAATATTTCATTTATTGATATTTCAAATGTCATATGTTATACATGGAAGGAGTAAATTGTCCATCATATTTCTTAGTAATTCATCTTTTTTGTCACATTTCACATTCTGAGTCTTCAGTACAAATAATTCAAGAAGTTTAGAAATTAAGAATATCATTTAAGATATTTTTGGAATGTGCTACACTGATTCTAGTTCAAGTGATTGTGATCCTTAGTACTGATTCATTTTATTACTTTTTAATAAAATAATCCTGAGGGGTAGGATTTCTCCTAAATATCACGCTGTATCAATTAGAATTCTTTAGGTTGGAAATAATAGAAAACTTGGTCCAAATTGGCTGGCCTAATTAAAAAGCCCAGTAATAGGGTAGTCTTCTGACTCAGTTATGTTAACATAGATTTAAGCTCTTCCTCTCTAGTTTGTTTTCTAAAGTGTTAGCTTCAGCTTAAGGCTGGCTCCCTTTGTGGGAGCAGGGTGGCTCCCAATAGCTTTTAAGGATGCCTTGTCTATGTCCAGAGAGAGGGAGGTGGAGAAAGAAAAACAATAGAATTATTTCTCCCCCATTATTTCTCTCCCTCAGGGTACTGAGATTCACTTTTGGCTAGGGAGAATGCAAGGTTCTGTTTGGCAGTCCATTAGTACCATTGGAGTCAGGAGTGGTAGGCTTTAACTGTTGTAGGGGAAGTCTTGGGTTTAAGGTCAGTTTAGCCCTTTACATTGTTTGAGATGAGAGAAATATTTCCTTGACACTAGCAATAGGTATAGTTGAAATCTGAGGCCATCCCTCAAAATTTCCCTTATAAATCTCCAGGAACATTTTAGTTTGAGAAACATTGTATTTATTTTCTCTTTACCCCTTAAAATTTTCATATTACTAGCTACTAAAATCATTGGTTATATTTCTTCAGGAAGATGGTGATGATCTTCTTTTAAAAGCTGAGAAAGAGAACCGCCAAAAGGTGTCTGGAATTCTTCAACGGATGCTCTTGCTTTTCCGGGCAGCTCGGTGTTCTTTTCCTGTGGCACAGTGGTACATCTTGCAGTTGAGATGGGCAAGAAAAGTCATGCAGAAGGTCTGGAAGTGTCTTAGTCATTTATGTACTGTTAAACTACTTAAATCTACTAATATTTATTCATATTTACAAATACCTACAATTATGACAATTTTCCAAGGAATCCTATCTTATAAAGGCATAGATTTCAGGTTTGCTTATAATAAGCAAGGCTGTATCCTCTTCTACACTGACTTCAGCTGCGCCATAGCTGCATCTTTACCTGATAAGCGGCCAGACCGGACATCTGCTCACATGTCCCTTATCCAGATGCAACCCCTTTATAAGCTTGTTGTCTGTCTCTTTGAAATGTGGAAATAAATATTATTAGCGCCAAATATCTTTAATTTGGCCCCTGACTATATTTAAATGTTTTTGGTTTTAAGTAGGCTCTATGCCCAGTGTGGAGCCAACATGGGGATTGAACTCATGACCCTCAGATCAAGACATGAGCTGAGATCAAGAGTTGGACCTGACTGAACCACCCAGGTGCCCCAATCCTTGATTATATTTAAAACAAGAATCTACAACTTTTATTAGTAGAACCTTTAGAGAGACTTTGAGAAGTTACCAAGTTCTTATTGAAAATTTGACATTTTTTTTTTTAGAAAGAAAGATTTGTAAAATTTGCTTACAGCTATCATAGAATAATAACATGAAATTGTACCCTTTCTGTATCTTGTCATCCCAAAGTTATTTTCAAAGCATGTTTACTAAGTAGGGCAAAGAGTTTTCCTGTGTTATTGAAAGACTGGTTTTAATAGTTCCAAGATCTACTGAGTCTGTTTTTTATAGACGACTTCATTTTTAAAAAAATTGTTTAAGGGGTGCCTTACTGGCTCAGTGGGTTAAGCCTCTGCCTTCTGCTCAGGTCATGATCTCAGGGTCCTGGGATCAAGCTCCCCATGGGGCTCTCTGCTCAGCAGGGAGCCTGCTTCCTGCCCCCCCTTCTCTGCCTGCCTCTCTGCCTACTTGTGATCTCTCTTTCTGTCAAATAAATTAATAAAATCTTTTTAAAAAGTTGTTTAAGTAAACAGTTTTCTACAATAAATTTGGAAATTAGATTCACATAGAAGTTTGATCTGATGTACAAATCCTGACAGTAATCTCACTTAATCTAGCTTTAACTAATTTAGCTAGCGTAAAGACTGTGTTAAGACTTTAGTGACATAGTTGAAGACATGCCTCCTATAACTAGCAGGCCATAGATTAGAGCCTTTGTGTGTGTAGTCATTGCTACTCTGATTGCCCAGTGCCGTGTGTGACTTGCAGCTTATCTTTAGGCCTGTTGTCAACCCTTAGTCTATATACAGAAGTGACACATAAATTCCCTCTAATTCACTATTCCTCAAATTTTTCTGATAGTTTTATTGTTAGCCCATGAATTTACTGATGTTGGGAGAAGTTCCAAAAATGTGGAGATCCATTCTTACAGAAATTTGTACAATTTATAAGTGATTCCCTATATTGCTGTGTTCTCTACCTCCTTCATTCAGACTTTATTGGGCGTATAATTTAATTACAAATTTGGTTGTAGTAAATTGATGTTTTCTAATTGGTTGGAATGTTGGAATGCTTGTTGCTACCAAAATTATAGGGTCTTTATTCATGAAAGCAAAAAATCACATTTCTCTTAAAGTTGCATAACAAAATAGGGACTGTTGGTTGCAGGAATCTGAATGCTTGACAGGAAGCAGAGATCGGATTACAAGATAGCTCATGCACATGGCTAAGAAGTTTGTGCTGGTTGTTAGCAGGAGGCTTCTCCTGAGCAAGTGATCCCAAAGACAGCAAGGTGGAAGCTACAATGCCTTTGTGATTTAATCCCAGAAATCAGTACAACCACTTCGTATTCTGCTAATTAGAAACTAGTTACTTAGTATGATCTACACTGAAGGGATGAGTTTTAAAGAAGTTGTGGACATATTTTAAAACCACCATATTATTATACCAAAGCTAACAATAATTACTTATTAATGTCTAATACCTGGTCCATAATAAAATTTCCCTGATTTTGAAAATGTCTTTTTAATAGTAGGTTTTTTAGAATTAAAGTCCAACCAAAGTTCACCCATGTTTGGTTATGAGCTTATAGGAAGGTCTATATTATAAAGTCTGACTCATAAGAATCAACAGACTTATCCAGGATCAAACTTTTTACCCATGATTTCAAGGATATAACTAAAAGACTTAGGTGAAGCTTGCAATTGCATATATTGCTACCAAGGTTTTACAGCTGTGGGAGAATGTGATCTGACCTCTGTTTAACATCATGACATAAGAGAGTATCAGTTACTGAACATCTCCTTTAATTATAGAGCTTGTGTGACATTTCCACACAATTTACTCCATAAATCCATGCATTCTTTGTTTATTTGTAATAACCAACCTAGCTAGGCTCTGTGTATCTAGTAAATACTGTGCATTTGTTTGACAAGATGTCTGTTATTAGCATGATTACAAGGGGATTTGATGAGATTCTCTCTTTATGGAAGTGAATAGAAGAGGGAGAAAGCAGGTTAGAAACCTGCTGCTAATCCTTTCATTTTCAGGTTTATGTCTCTTAGATTCCTTTTCTTTTATTCTATAGCAATTTCCTTTAATTTCTTTTCTCTCCTTGATTTGTAGAGAAACATGGTAATTTGTCTACTGTATTGTGCATGTGTTTGATAGTTTATCTCTTTGGTGTCATTTAACTTATTCCTCTTTCCTTTTATTTCCCTGTTAGTAATTACTCTACACTCATTGAGGTACAGAGGCTTGATCAGTTCACATTTTCTTAGAAATGGGTCCTTCATAAATTGTGTGGTGTACTTCC
Organism: Neogale vison; assembly: GCF_020171115.1. NCBI lineage: Eukaryota > Metazoa > Chordata > Mammalia > Carnivora > Mustelidae > Neogale > Neogale vison. Next base: position 287,807,081 of record NC_058091.1, read on the forward strand.
CTGTTGCTTCATATCATGTGACACATAGGACTTTTTATCTCACTTTTAGTGACGGTGAAATGGATTCATGAGTTCGGGTTGTGTTTTACCCACTCACATTCTCCATCAGGCCAGCAACTTTTTACGTAATTGAACATTTACTCATTATCCTTGCTGGAGTCATTTCTTTATTAGGAGTTGCCAAATAGTGACTTTAATTCTTTCACTTAAGTTTTTTGAAAGTTATGTAGGTAGATATAACTTTTGTCATATTTATTTTTAGATACGCACATAGTTTTATTTTGGAGGATAGATGCTTAAATATCTTTTTTTTCTTTATTATGCTCTTGGGGAAAGTCAGGACAAATAGCCTTAAATTCTTTCTATATAGGCAAAACTGTGTGATGAAAAAAATTGATTGAAACCTTTTCTCTTTTATGACCTAGCCTAATGAATTTCTTTTTTTTAAAGATTTTATTTATTCATTTATTTATCAGAGAGTACACAAACAAGGGGAGTGGTATTCAGAGGGAGAAGCAAGAACCTGCTGAGCAAGGAGCCTGATGCTGGACTCAATCCCAGGACTCCGGCATCATGACCTGAGTTGAAGGCAGATGCTTAACCACCTGAGCCACCCAGGCATCCGTAGTTCTAGTGAATTTCTTGAATTAAATCTGTGAGCTAAATTTCTGAAAGTACAGCTCATGTCAGGGATATTTTCTTACATAATATAGGAACCATGGGGTGTTTTTCCATTCTATATGGTTTATCTTACCTGCCCTGTTTGTTCCATTATACCTTCCTTAGAAATAGATGCAGATGACTGATAATTAACATATTCTGTCATTCTTTCAGATTCGAATGAAAGGGTCCCTTCCTTCATTGAGTCCTTTCCCTCAGTCATTACTTAATTACTGTAAAGGAGGGGTAGCATTCTTTCGACCTGGAGCGGCTGGAGACCACAAGCTTGATGAAGTTTCCATTAAAGCAATAGGTTTGTCCAAAATGAGCTGCTTGCTTAGAAATTAGGCCTAAATATTAATAATGATATATATTCAATTGATTTGAGAAAGTTTCTATACAACAGAATACTATATTGGCAATGAAAAGACAGTATGTTTATGTTACCACCAAGGAAAGATATCCAGGATACATTAAGTGAAAAGAAGACCTAATTTCTGCCCAGCATACATAGTATGATTATATATATCTTTGTGTACTTTTATTGCTTTTAGTTAAAAAATTGTCCAGTAGTGGAAAGTATGTTTCTAGTATTGAAAAATTTTAAACTTAGTTGCCTATCATAAGGGATTTTCCAAATAAACTAACTATCCAGTATTAAGTAGAGCTGTGTGTATTCGTTTTGAACATTATCTACAATAGGCTATGAAGCTTAAAGCAAGTAAACTACTAGTAAATAGAGTAAGTTATTTACTCCAAAAATGTTTTCAATATTTTTATGCAACTGCCCATGCATGAAATATTCTAGAATAATGTACATAAAAGTTCTGAAAGAATTTTCATGACTTTTATATAAGGTGTTGGCAATGGACATATGTTTCTTTTATAATCAACAAAATAAAGATATTTATTTTGGAAAGAAAATGAGCAGTGGTGAAGTTGCTATTATATGAGTGTACATACTCATCCAGTTTTTCATATTTGTATTCCTGATTTAGGTTGCTTCAGAGAACTTTGTGCTTTGTGTTGGATGCTGCATATTCGTGATAAGTTATCTTATAGTTGCAGGCAGTATCAGAAAGCAAGAGAAAATGTGGAGGGAAAAAAGGTATGTACTTGCATAAGAATAAGGAAAATGAACAAATATTATTTGAGAAGTTATTGCTTGATAGAAGATTTTACTGCTTATAAAAGTCTTTCATTTGGATTCCTGATCTGTCCATCTAAATTGAAAAGGAAATGTATTTCTCAATATCCTTTTAGGACCTCGAAGTGGAATTTGATTCCTGCATGGTTGAGCACTGTCTCAGTGCAGTGGAGTGGGCATACAGAATGCTGCCTTTCTCTCGATTTGCTAATATCGAAGAACTTATTCAGGATCTAATTTTGAGCCTTATTGGAGAATTGCCACCAATCAGAAAGGTAATGTGAATGTAGTGAAAACAAACTAAATGAAAATCAGAGACTTCAAAGGACTTTTGCTTTATTTTAATTAAGAATGATGTTGCTCATAAAACTCATTTTCTAAATTTTTCTGAAGGTAGCTGAAATTTTTGTGAGAGCATTTCCCAATCCTGAGGACATAAGGGTTCCTTTAAGAGAAAAATATCACTCTCTTCAGCAGAGACTCAGACACTGTGTTGTAAAAGGTAGTATTTGTCATTTCTTACGTATGTGATGAATTACAGAAGATTCTTGTTTTCTTTTGAAAGCATGTGATTTCTAGTGCTTATATTTTTATGCATTTCTTCTTTCTTTGAAGATAGTACGAGAAGGCAGAAATAAGCACTCCTCCATCACTGAAGCACCAGTTTTGCTTCGGAACCAGACAAAGCTGACTTCACGTCATGGCTCTGTCAGTTAATAACTGTGTGACTGTAGGCAAGTTGCTCAGTCTCTATGGATCTCATTTCCTTATTTGTAAAATGGGTATACTAATACCTACTTTGCAAATGTGTATTAAAAGATTAAGGGATGCCTGGGTAACTCAGTCAGTTAAGCACCAAACTCTTGATTTTGTCTTAGGTCGTGATTTTAGGATTATGAAATTGAGCCCCACCTTGCTGGGGATGGACCCCACTTAAGATTCTTTCTTTCTCCCTCTACAGTGCCCTCTGCATGCTCTCTCTCTTTCTCAAAAAACAAAACAAAACAAAAAGATGAGGATAAAATATATAAAATGAGCATATGGAGCTTTGCATAATGCAGCTATTTTATTGAAAACTAGTGTTCTTCCTCTTCCTTTATGGTTATTTGTATTTCTAATTTTATCCTCTACAGCCAAGATGCCCTTGTAGAAATTTTTTTTCTTGTGGTTAAAATATATACATAATATAACATTTACCACTTTTAAGTATATAATTCAGTGATATTAACTACATTCACATTGTGGAAATTTTTTATTTATTTATTTTTTTAAAGATTTTATTTATTTATTTGACAGAGAGAGATCACAAGTAGGCAGAGAGGCAGGCAGAGAGAGAGAGGAGGAAGCAGGCTCCCTGTTGAGCAGAGAGCCCGACGCGGGACTCGATCCCAGGACCCTGAGATCATGACCTGAGCCGAAGGCAGCGGCTTAACCCACTGAGCCACCCAGGCGCCCCACATTGTGGAAATTTTTTAAAAATTCCAATTACCCTCTTTTTTATAACTATAGTATATAAGTCTAGTTATGTTTTATGATTATGCATTATTATATTAATATATTTCTGGTTTATATTTTTCTTAATACTTTCTTGACATTCTCTAAAATGTCCTGTTTATGTATAATAATGTTTAAATTATTTTTTGTAGGCAACCTTGAAAAACATCCCTTTCTAATATTTCCTGTTATTTAAAGTCAGAAAGGTGTTTTTGTTTCTTTGGCTAAAATTATATTCATTTTCTCTTATTTACCACTCTTGGGAATGGAAAAGTTGTCACGATTCTTTTTGTAATGATCTGCCTCATTTTTTTAAATAAATTACTTTTTTTTTTTTTAAGATTTATTTGTTTATTTGAGAGAGGGAGAGTGAGTGCAGGGAGTGGGGCAGAGGAAGAGGGGGGAGAGAGAGACTCTCAGGCAGGCTCCATGCCCAACGGGACCCTGACATGGGGCTCCATCCCATGACCCAAAGATCATGAAGTAAGCCAGAATCTCAACAAACTGGGCCCCCCAGGAGCCCCAGAACAATGAAATTACTTCTTAAGTTTTTGTTTTCTAGGGCACACATTCTTATGGATTCTGGATTCTGTCCCTTTTATTGTTCTTTAATGGACCTTCTCTAACTTTGGCAATTCTGCCTTAAAATGTGGACTATAGCCTTCTAACAAATACTGAAGAAAGCATGCTCTGTAAGAATGTGGAAATAAGTCTTAGTCATCAGTTGGATTCCTTGTTCCCACAAGGGACTGGAATTGGGTCCCCCTTTGTCTTGAGAGGAAACATTTTAATTTACTCTAAGACCTTCTTTTTTTTTCTTTTATAGGTCCCCAAACTGAGGAAATGATGTCTGTTATTATGCATTCTATTCATAAAGTGAGAGTGAAAGCCCTAAAACGTGTGCAAAGAAATATAGGCTCTTTTGAGATGAATATCTGGGAACCACTTGAAGAAGAAAAACCAGCTGAGGTTCCAGGTTTTGATAGGTTTTCCTTAGGAACTAGTTTGAGCAGGAGCACACTCACGGAACTGGGGAATTCTCTAGTCCATAGTGATGCAGATACAGCAGACACCTTCTCAGAAGCATTGTCAGTTGAAGAAAAAAATAGGATACATGTCTACCAAAGGTACTGTTGAGATCTCTTAATAGCAAGTATTCACTTTCTTTGGAAAAAAATATTTTCAGTATGTTCATGTGACAGAGGAACTGATTTCTTGTCCCTCACTGATTGTACTGTTAACAATATGAACAATAAATGCTACCCTCCCTGACTCACAAGGATGTTAGGAGTATAAAATGTACAATTGAAAATATTATTGAGATATGAAATAATCTTGCTACCTGATAGTGTAAAATCAGGTCAGTAGATGAAATTCTAGAGTTCACTGGGGAGATTTTAGTTTAGTTTTTTTTTTTTTTTTAAGATTTTATTTAGTTATTTGAGAGAGAGAGAGAGAAAGCATGAGCATGGAGGGAGGGGCAGAGGGAGAGGGGGATGCAGGCTCCCAGCTGAGCAGGGAGACCCTTGTGGGGCTCAATCCCAGGACCCTGGGACCATGACTTGAGGTGAAGGCAGATGCTTAACCATCTGAGCCATTTGGTGCTCCATTTTAGTTTTTTTAGTAATCTTTAGATTTAAGTAATTTAGAATTATTGGGTTAGCTAAATTATTCTTTTAATGATTATTTATTTATTTATTTGACAGACAGAGATCAGAGGCGGGGGAGGGGTGGCAGGGAAGCAGGCTCCCCGCTGAGCAGAGAGGCCAATGTGGGGCTCCATCCCAGCATCCTGGGATCATGACCTGAGCGGAAGGCAGAGACTTTAACCCACTGAGCCACCCAGGTGCCTCAGCTAAATTATTTTTAAAGGTTTCCAGGGAAAGGAAATTGCACATTCATCTTTGAAACTTGTCTATAAATTGTTGAGAAATTCTTATCATTTAAACTTCTATTGCTCTAGCTAAATTTTTTTCTTTATAATTCCATTATCTGCCATTCAGTTTATCCTTTTCATGACTAGGAGTCTACAAAATCAACCATAATCTTGTCAAATGAAATAATTTTATCTACTTCAAACATAAACATCTGCTTAAATCATACCTAATAGTATTATAAATTGTGAGCTTGTTTCGCCAATTTTGGTTACACTGGAGGCTGCTTATTGTGACTTTTTAATAAGGAGAGACATGGTGCCTTCAGTCAGGTGCCTTAATACGAACACTTTCTTTCTTTTATTGAGGGACCTGGGAATCTGTGTTCTTCCCTAAGGACCATGTTGAAAGGAAACAGATTTAAAAGTAATTATGACTGGCAGTTAAAGGGTTTGCCTAACAGGTTTAGTAGCAGCAGAAAGTTTTGAAAAAATTCCCGACTTTTGTGTAGCAGAATCTTGAGAGCAGTCCTGCTTGTTGCACATTGCACAGGGAAAGCTGAAAGGGGCAGATGCAAAAAACAAGAAACCTTACATTAATATGTATGTTGGTGGCTTATGATTTTTATTGACTTTATATTCCTAAATTCTGACACATTAGTGGAACGTTTTTTTGTTCCAGAAAGAAATTCATATTTTTTAAAGTGAAATTTCTATGAACACATTTCAGTCTTTTTTAAAATATTTTTTTATTTTTTTCAGTCTTTTTTTTTTTTTTAAGATTTTATTTATTTATCAGAGAGAGAGGGGGGTAGAGAGCGAGCACAGGCAGACAGAATGGCAGGCAGAGGCAGAGGGAGAAGCAGGCTCCCTGCTGAGCAAGGAGCCCGATGCGGGACTCGATTCCAGGACGCTGGGATCATGACCTGAGCCGAAGGCAGCTGCTTAACCAACTGAGCCACCCAGGCGTCCCTTCAGTCTTTTTTTTTTTTAAATAAAAGATTTTATTTTTTTATTTGACAGCGAGAGAGAGTGAACACAAGCAGGGAGAGCAGCTGGCGGAGGGAGAAGGAGAAGCAGGCTTCGCTGCCAAGGAGGGAGCTTGATGTGGGACTTGATCCCAGGGCTCTGGGATCATGATCTGAGCCAAAGGCAGATGCTTACCTGACTGAGCCATCCAGGCGCCCCCATTTCAGTCTTTTTTTTTTTAACACAAATTTACCCGTTTGGGTACTAATGTGTTATATTTTTGAATCAGAATGTTTAGCTCTAGTAAACACTTAGAGATCATTTGGTCTGACCCCCTCATTTGAAAGACATTGAGGCATTAAAAAAAAGATACATGATTCAATCAGTGGAGAGAATTTTTGTTGTTAATTCTATTATCTGTTTTAGTTATTAATTTTGTCTTTTTCAACTTTGTTTTGCTAGAAATGCCCCAAATCACATGGAATTTACATTGACTGATAAGTCCAAAGAAAAAAAGAAGATATGTAATCAGAAAAAAAATCTTGAAAGAAAAGATCATGAAAATTTATCACAAAATGCACTTCCTGTAATAGGAGTTTGGGAATTTGAACGTGATGATGATGAATATATTAAGTTCCTTGATCTCTTCTTGAGTTATGTTCTTGAAAGAGACCTACTTGATTCTAAGGATCCTGGCATTCCATTTCTAACCAGTTTTTCTGGACATCTTAGAGAAAACGAACTTAATTCTTTACTTTTTGATGTGCATACAACATTAAAACGACGTCAAGGCAAAACCAAAAGCCAGAATATGTTTAGAGCTGGCTCCTGCTTTGTTGCTTCTGAGTCTTATGAGTCTGAAAAATCAGAAAACCAAGAACTTTCAGCTTCAGTCCCGGTTAATCAAGGAATCGGGCCATTTTTAGAGAGCCCTTTGAATGAAGTCAATAAAAAGGATGGGACAAGTGGATTGTTTGGTTTTAAAAAAAAGTCAGTTTACAGAATACAAGAAGACAAATCAGAGAAACCTGTAATCCAGAAATTGTCAAACCATAATTTTTGGACTCCCAAGTCTAACAAAACTAGAAGGTATACTTTTAAAGCAATTCAGTGCAATGATATTAACCCTCAAGAAGATCTTCCTCTAGCACTAAATAACACATTTGGCAGTATAAGAAGGCTGCTGGAATGGATGATAAGATGGTCTAATAAAAGACTGCCCTGTGATCCTACTCTCACTGAGTTATCCTGGGAGTATAGTCCTGTCATTCGTGTAAAGACGTCTACAGCTGCCATTCTTACATCATTGTGGCTTTTGGAACAACCATATTTTGCTACATATAAGGCAAAAAATGTCAATTTTAAGGTAAGAACTTGAATTCTTTATTGAATACAAATGAGAATTCTCATTGTAGATTGAAACTATTTTTATATTTCTCCATCTATTAAAAAGTCACTAAGTAACCAAGTTAATGATACTGTTGATTATAATCTGCATAATTAATTATTTTTCTTTAAGTGATTCCTTCAATTCTCAAAAATAATTAATTAGGGTAAAAGTGTTTTCATAGAGGTTATGAGGTTTTGTGATTTTATGTGTGTTTATTAAAAAAAGAAAAAGGAGTGGGGCACCGGGGTGGCTCAGTGGGTTAAAGCCGCTGCCTTCAGCTCTGGTCATGATCCCAAGATCCTGGGATCGAGCCCCGCATCGGGTTCTCTGCTCAGCGGGGAGCCTGCTTCCTCCTCTCTCTCTCTGCCTGCCTCTCAGCCTACTTGTGATCTCTGTCAAATAAAAAAAAAAAAAAAAACTTAAAAAAAAGAAAAAGGAGGGAAAAGGAGATAATTTTAAGTGATACTATGAGTGGTAGTACCTTTATATTCTTTCTCTTTCAAGTCTCAGGTTGGTTCAGATGGAAGACTAGGCCTCTATAGAGTTTTTATTACTGGTGTCTCATCATATGTAATAGAGAATCATTTTTCTTACAATCTGGACTAGAATTTAGGGAACCATACTGGAGAGTCAGATGGGTATCAGTAGAGAAGTTAGTGCTTATTAACTATTTTTTCTTTTCTTTAACCAGTGGCAACTAGCAAACTGCTCTTTTAACCCATTTGCAAGAACAAATATTTTTACATAAATATCTTTTGATTGGGTGGTTGCTGTTGCACTGAAAAAAAAAAAAAAACTATGGAGATGAACTTTTTGGAAAACCAGTTTATGTATGGTAAAGTAGTTGAAAAATGGAAATGGGCTTTTTTAATATTTGGAGAATTCCAATAGTTTCTAATTTTTTTTCTCAGCTTTATTGAGGTATGATTGAAAAATTGTAAGATATTTAAATATACAATGTGATGAATTAATAGACGTATATATAGTGAAGATTCCCTTCGTCTAATTAACACATTCAACACCTCACATACTTTTTTTTTTGGTTAGACATACAAGTTCTACTCTCAGCAAATTTCACTTCTGTAATGCAGTGTTGTCAGCTATAGTTACCATATTACATTAGCTTCTCAGACCTCATTTATTTTATAACTGAAAGTTTGTATAGGCATACCTAGTTTTATTGCACTTTGCTTTATTGTACGTTGCAGATACTACTTTTTATACAAATTGAAGACTTATGACAACCCTGCACTGGGCAAATTTGTCTGTACCATTTTCTAGTAGCATTTGCTTGCCTCATGTCTCTGTAACATTTTGACAATTCTTACAATATCTTAAACTTTTTCATTATCCTTTTATTTGTTATATATTTATGACCAGTAATCTTTGATGTTACTATTGTAATTGCTTTGGGGCACCACAAACTATGCCCATATTAGATGATGAACTTCAATAAATGTGTGTGTTTTGACTCTACCACCAATTGGCACCAACCCCCATCTCCCGCCCTCTCCTCCAACCTCCATTTTCCCTGAGACACAACAGTATTGAAATTAGACTAATAATCCCACAATGGCCCCTAAGTGTTCAGGTGAAAGAAAGAGTCACTTGTTTCTCAATTTAAGTCAAAGGCTAGAAACGATTAAGATTAATGAAGATGGTATGTTGAAAGGTGAGATAAGCCAAAATCTAGACTTCTTGCAACTAACAAGTCAAGTTGTGAATGCAAAGGAAAAGTTCTTAAAGGATATTAAAAGTGCTAGACCAGTAAACACATGAATGGTAAGAACATGGAACAGCCTTATTGCTGATAATGGAGAAAGTTTTAATGGTCTGGATGGAAGATCAGAGCAGCTACAACATTCTCTTAAGCTGAAGCCTAGTCCCAAGCAAGGCCCTGACTCGTCAATTCTGTGAAGGCCGGGAGAGGTGAGGAAGCTGCAAAAGAAAAATCTGAAGCTAAGCTGAGGTTGATTCACAAGGTTTAAAGAAAGAAGCCATTTTCATAACTAAAAGTACAAGATGAAGTAGCAAGTGCTGATGTAGAAGATCCTGCAAGTTATCCAAAAGATCTAGCTAGAATATTTAATGAAGGTGGTTACACTAAACAACAGATTTTCATTGTAGACAAGATAACCTTATACTGGAAGAAGATGCCATCCAGGACTTTAATAAAGTCAATAAAGGTAAAGTCAATGCCTGGATTCAAAACACAGGCTGACTCTCCCACAGGTGCCATTGAGCTGCCCTGTTCATTAGCATACAAGCAAAGGGAGCTGAGGGCAGCTAACTGGACCCCAGATTTTTGCTGAGCTTTACCATAAACTCCAAGTCCCTGGGCATTTGTATAGCTGCCTTCTGGGAGAAAGTGTCACTAGCCACAGCACAGCAAGATGCTCCCACAGAGGATCAGCATAGGTCCATGCCATGCCAGGTTCCTAAAATTTGGGGTTTTGAAACCCAGCAGGCATATTTGAGATAAAACAGGATGACTATGTGGACAGACAGCTCAGACACAGACAGAGTGAAGACTAGGATCTGACAATAGCCTGGGACACAGCGGGGGAGATTGTTTGCTCATCTCTGAGGGCTTCCTGTACAGTGGTGGGCATAAACTCCCCTCTCTGGGGACAAGAGAGCAAGCTGATGTCATTTCCTCTTCCCCCTGCATCAACACAGGTGAACGTCATTGAGCAGCATGGCACCCCACAGTGGAGGCTTGAGCCACTTACACCAACCCCCACTCCTCTGCACTCTGAAGGTGCTTCTGAAATAGGTGTGCCTGAGAGTCACAGGAGTAGCAGGCTCCCCCGATCCCCCTGCAGAAGATCACACAGATCCCCTGCATGCATCAAGTCTACTGACCATAGAGTGCTGCAAAATTTAAGCACTAAGAGAAATAGGCTCTAACTTGCCTTCCTTCCTTCCTTCCTTCCTTCTTTCCTTCCTTCCTTTTCTTCTTTCCTTCCTTCTTTCAGAGAGAGCACATGCAGGGAGGGTCAGAGGGGAGGGAGAGGGAGAGAGAATATCAAGTACTCCATGGTGAAAGTGGAACCTGACATAGGCTTTAGTCTCCCAACCCTGAGATCATGACCCTAGTCGAAATCTGAGTCAGATGCTTAACTGACTGAGCCACCCAGGCGCCCCGGACCTAGCCTCTTTTAAGCCGACCAAAACACACCTAGTTAAAATTTGTCACACAACTGGAAAAAGTCCAAATACTTCCCATTGCAGGAAGGGAGAAACTCTGCAGAGGACTGACCTGAGGGAAAGAGCAGCCAAAACATGACAGCAGAATGCACAGAGCATATACCAGAAACACTTCATGAAGCACCAGGCCTTGGATGATATAGAAACTCTTCTTAATATAGCCATTACTCCCAGGAGCAGGAAACATGACTCGCTTTCTAACACACAGAAGACAGAGACCTAGACAAAATACCAAGATGGAGGAATTCACCCTAAAAGAAAGACGAAGAGGTCACTGCCAGGGATCTAATCAAAACTGATAGAAGTAATACACCTGAACCAGAATTTAAAACAACAATCATAAGAAACTAGTCTGGCCAAAATAAAAAATGCTACAACAAGATGCAAAACTGACTGGATGTAGTGACTACAAGACTGGCAGAAGCAGAGGAATGAATAGTGATGTAGGAGATAAAATTATGGAAAATAATGAAGGTGAGAAGAAGAGGGAAAGAAAAATTGGATCATGACTATAGACTTAGGGAACTCAGAAACTCCATAAAATGTAATAATATCCGTATCATAGGAGTCCCAGGAGAAGAAGAGAGAAAAAAGGGCAGAAAGTTTATTTAGCAAATTATAGGTGAAAACGTCTCTAATCTGGGGAAGTAAACAGACGTCCAAATTCAGGAGGGACAGAATACTCCAATCAAAATCAACAAAAGCAGGCCAACACCAAGACTTATCATAGTAAAATTTGCAAAATACAGAGGTAAGGAAAAAATCCTGAAAGCAGCAAGGGAAAAGAAAATCCTGATGTACAAGAGAAGACAAATAAGGTTAGCAGGTCTCTCCACTGAAACCTGGCAGGCCAGAAGGGAGTGGCATGATATATTCAACGTGCTGATGGGGAAAATATATAGCCAAGAATACTCTATTGACAAGGCTGTCATTCAGAATAGAAGGAGGGATAAAGAATTTCCTAGACAAACAAAAACTAAAGGAGTTTGTGATCACTTAACCAGCCCTGCAAGAAACATTAAAGGGGACTCTGAGTGGGAAAGAAAGACCAAAAGTAATAAAGACCAGAAAGGAACAGAGACAATCTGCAGGAATAACAATTTTATGGGTAATACAATGGCATAAATTCTTATCAATAATCACTCGGAATGTAAATAAACTAAATGTTCTGATCAAACGACGTAGAGTCTCAGAATAGATAAAAATAAAAACAAAACCAAGACCCATCTATATGCTACCTACAAGAGACTCATTTTAGACCTAAAGACACCTACAGATTGGAAGTGAGGGGATAGAGTACCATTTATCATGCTAATGGATGTCACATGCCCTCCTTAATGCCCATCAGACAAACTATATTTTATTTTATTTTTTAAAGATTTTATTTATTTATTTGACAGAGAGAGATCACAAGTAGGCAGAGAGAGAGAGAGGAGGAAGCAGCCTCCCCGCTGAGCAGAGAGCCCGATGAGGGACTTGATCCCAGGACCCTGAGATCATGACCTGAGCCGAAGGCAGCAGCTTAACCCACTGAGCCACCCAGGCATCCCAAGACAAACTATATTTTAAACAAAAGATTGTAGCAGATGAAAATGGACACTACATCACAATCAAGGGGTCTATCCAACAAGAAGATCTAACAATTGTTCATACTTATGCCCCCCAACTTGGGAACACCCAAATATATAAATGAATAGTAACAACATAAATAAACTCATTGTTAACAATACATAATATTAGGGGCCTTTAACACCCCACTTAAAGCAATGGACAGATCATCTGCATATAAAATCTTCAAGGAAACAAGACCTGTGAATGACACCCTGGACCAGATGGACTTAACAGATGTATTTGGAACACTACATCCTAGAGCATCAGAATACAGATTCTTTTCTAGTGAACATGGAAGGTTCTCCAGGATAGATCACATACTGGGTCACAAATCAGGCCTCAAAAAGATTGAGATCATACCATACATATTTTCAGACCACCATACTATAATAGTTGAAGTATATCACAAGAAAAAAAAATTGGAAAGACCATAAATTCATGGGTGTTAAAAAACATCCTATTGAAGAATGAATGGGTTAACCAGATAATGAAAGAAGAAATACAAAAAATACATGGAAGCAAATGAAAATGAAAACATGATGGACCAAAACAGTTGTAAGAGGGAAATACATAGTAGTACAGGCCTACCTCAATAATCAGGAAAATTCTCAAATAAACAACCTAACCTTTCACCTAAAGGAGCTAGAAAAGAAACATCAAATGAAGCCTAAATCTAGCAGAAGAATGGTAATAAAGCTAAGAGCAAAAATAAATGATAGAGAAGCATACAAGCAAACAAAAAACCAGAACAGATCAGTGAAACTAGGAGCTGGTTGTATGAAGAATTAACAAAATTGATAAGCCCCTAGCCAGACTTATCAAAAAGAAAAGAGAAAAGAGCCAATTGAATGGAATAATGAGTAAGAGAGAGATCACAACCAGCACCATGGAAATATAATTATAAGTGACTATTATGAGCAATTAATTATATGCCAACAAATTAAGCAATCTGGAAGAAATGGATACATTCCTAGAAACATATAACTACTAAAATGGAAATAGGAAGAAATAGAAAATTTGAACAGATACATAACCAGCAAATAAATTATTCACTCAATAAATTATTCAGTAACCAAAAATCTCCCAACAGTGGCACATGGGTAGCTCAGTCAGTTAAGTGTCAGACTCTTGATTTCAGCCCAGGTCATGATCTCAGGGTTGTGAGATCGAACCCGGCATTAGGTTCTGCACTGGGGGTGGAGCCTGCTTAAGATTCCCTGCCTTGGGACGCCTGGGTGGCTCAGTTGGTTAAGCAGCTGCCTTCGGCTCAGGTCATGATCCCGACGTCCTGGGATCGAATCCCACATCGGGCTCCTTGCTCGGCAGGGAGCCTGCTTCTCCCTCTGCCTCTCCCTGCCTCTCTGTCTGCCTGTGCTCGCTCTGTCTCCCCCTCTCTCTGACAAATAAATACATAAAATCTTAAAAAAAAAAATGTTTAAAAAAAAAAAAAGATTCCCTGCCTTTGCCTCTGCTCCTCCCCTTCCCTCTTTAATTAATTAATTAATTAATTAAATATTTTAAAAAGTCTCCCAACAACAAAAGTCCAGGGCCAGATGGCTTCCCAGGGGAATTCTACCAAACATTTAAAGAAGAGTAATGCTTATTCTTCTCAAACTGTTCCAAAAAATAGAAATGGAAGGAAAACTTCCAGTCATTCTGTAAGACCAACATTACCTTGATTTCCAAACCAAAGACCTCACTAAAAAGGGAGAATTATGGGCCAATGTCCGTGATGAACATCAGTGCAGAAATTCTCAACAAGATACTAGCAAATCAAAGTCATAGCACATTAAGAGAATTATTCACCATGATCAAGTGGGATTTATTCCTGGACTGCATGTGTGGTTCAGTATTCACAAATCAATCAACATGATACACCACATTAATAAAAGAAAGGGTAAGAACCGTAAGATCCTCTCAGTAGATGCAGAAAAAGCATTTGACACAGTACAGCACCCATTCTCTTTTTTCTTAGAAAAAATTTTTTTAAGATTTATGTATTTTAGAGAGAAAGCACTAGTGGGGAGAGGAGCAGAGACAGAGGGAGAGAATCTCGAGCAGACTTCCTACTCAGCATAGAGCCCAATGAGGGACTTGATCCCACAATCTTGAGATTATGACCTGAGCTGAAATCAAGAGTTGGATGCTCAACCACCTGAGCCACCGAGGTGCCCAGGTACCCATTCTTAATAAAAACCCTCAACAAAGTAGAGATAGAGGGAATACACCTCAATATCATAAGGACATATATGAAAGACCCACAGTTATCATCCTCACTGGGGGAAAAGCAGAGCTTTTCTGCTATGGTCAGGAACAAGACAGGGATGTCTACTCTCACCAGTGTTGTTTGACATAGATCTGGAAGTCCTAGCTTAAGTAATCAGACAACAAAAAGAAAGAAAAGGCATTCAAATTGGTAAGGAAGAAGTGAAACTTTCACTATTCACAAACAACATGATGCTCTGTATAGAAAACCCAAAAGACTCCACCAAAAAATTACTAGAACTGATACAGGAATTCAGCAAAGTTGCAGGGTATAAAATCAATGCACAGATGTCTGTTGCATTTCTATACAACAATAATGAAGCGGCAGAAAGAGAAATCAAGGAATCAATTCCATTTACAATTGCACTAAAACCATAAGCTAGCTAAGAAGAAACCTAACCAAAGAGGTAAAAGATCTATATTCTGAAGACCATAGAACATTTATGAAGGAAATTGAAGATGACACAAAGAAATGGAAAAACATTCCATACTTATGGATTGGAAGAACAAATATTGTTAAAATGTCTGTATTACTCATAGCAATCTACACGTTTGATGAAATCCCTATTAAAATACCAACAGCATTTTCCCACAGAGCTAGAACAAAGAATTCTAAAATTTGTATGGAACACTAAAGACTGTGAATAGCCCAAGCAATCTTGAAAGCTGGAGTCACCACAATTTTAGATTTCTTTTTTTTTTTTTAAAGATTTTATGTATTTATTTGACAGAAATCACAAGTAGATGGAGAGGCAGGCAGAGAGAGAAAGGAAAGCAGGCTCCCCCCGATCAGAGAGCCCGATGCGGGACTCGATCCCAGGACCCTGAGATCATGACCTGAGCCGAAGGCAGGGGCCCAACCCACTGAGCCACCCAGGCGCCCCATTATTTTTTCTTTTCTTTTTTTTTTTTAAGATTTTATGTATTTATTTGACAGAGAGAAATCACAAGTAGATGGAGAGGCAGGCAGAGAGAGAGAGTAGATTTCAAGCTATATAACAAAGATCTAATCAAGACAGTATGGTACTGACACAGAAACAGATGCATAGATCAATGGAACAGAACAGAAAGCCCAGAAATGGGCCCATAGTTATATGGTCAACTAATCTTCAACAAAGAAGGAAAGAATATCCAATGGAAGGAAAGATAGTCTCTTCAACAAATAGTTGGGAAAACTGGGCAGCTACATGCAGATGAATGAAACTGGACCACTTTCTTACACCATACAAAAAAATAAATAAATTCAAAATGGATGAAAGACCAAAATGTGAGACAGGTATCCATCGAAATTTTAGAGAAGAACATAGGCAGCACCCTCTTTGACCTCAGCTGCAGCAGCTTCTACTAGACACATTTTTGGAAGCAAGGGAAACAAAGGCAAAAATGAACTATTGGGACTTCATCAAGATAAAAACCTTCTGCACAGCAAAGGAAACCACCAACAAAACTAAAAGGCAACCTGCTGAATGGGAGAACATATATGCAAATGACATAGCTGATGAAGGGTTAATATCCAAAGTATATAAAGAATGTATCAAAGTCAACACACAAAGAACAGAGAATCCAATCAAGAAATGGGCAGAAGACATGAACAGACATTTTTCCAAATAAGACATCTAGATGGCTAACAGACATGTGAAAAAATGTTCAACATCATTCATCATTGGGGAAATACAAATGAAAACCATGATGAAATACTACCTCATACCTGTCAGAATGGCTAAAATTAGCACGGGAAACAATAGATGTTGGTAAGAATGCAGAGGAGGGAACCCTCTTAGACTATTCATGTGAATGCAAGCTGTTGCAGCACTCTGGAGAACAGTAGGGAGGTTCCTCGAAAAGTTAAAAATAAAGCTGTCCAACAACCCAGAAGTTACACTACAGGAATTTGTCTAAAGGATACAAATATACTGATTCAAAGGGCACATGCACCCTGATGTTTATAGCATCATTATCAACAATAGCCAAATTATGGAAAGAGCCTAAATGTTCATTGACTAATGGCTGGATAAAGAAGATGTGGGGGACACGGTCCCGGGATGCTGGGATTGAGCCCCGCAAAGGGCTTTCTGCCCAGGCAGGGAGCCTGCTTCCTCTTCTCTCTCTGTCTGCCTCTCTGCCAACTTGTGATCTCTGTCAAATAAATAAATAAAATATAAAAAAGAAGATGTGGAATATATATACAATGGGATAGTATTCAGCCATAAAAAAGAATGAAATCTTGAATTTTCAATGACATAGATCAGAGCTAGAGCATATTATGTTAAGCAAAGTCAGTTAGAGAAAGACAAATACCATGTGATTTAACTCATACATGAAATTTAAGAAACAAAACAGATAGATACAGGGGAAGGGGAAAAAAAGAGAGGGAGACAAACCATAAGACACTTTTAACTATAGAGAACAAACTGGGTTGCTGGAGGGGAAGTGGACAGGAGATGAGTTAAATGCATGATGGGTATTAAGGAGGGCACTTGTGAAGAACACTGGGCATTGTATGTAGATGATAAATGACTAAATTCTACTCCTGAAACCAATATTATACTGAATGTTAACTAACTAGAATTTAATAAAAACTGAAAAAAAGACATGATTAATTAAAAAAAAATAGGGGCACCTAAGTGGCTTATCACTTGAGTGTCTGACTCTTGATTTAGGCTCAGGTCATCAGCTCAGGGTCATGGGATTAAGCCCCATGGTGCCTCAGTGTAGGTCTCTTTGAATTTATATTATTTAGAACTCTGGGCTTCCTGGATCTCAATGTCTATTTCTTTCCTCAGATTTGAGAAGTTTTCAGTTATTATTTCTTAGAAAAGCTTTCTGCTCCTTTCTCTTTCCCCTTCCTCTGGGACTACTATCCCATAATTCCCTTAAGTTATGTTCATTCTTTTTTTTTTTTCTTTTTCCTCCTCTGATTGGATGAATTCCACTGCCCTGTCTTTGAGTTTTTTGATCCTTTCTTCCACTTGATCCGATCTGCCTTTAAAGCTCTCCATTGAATTTTTTCAGTTTAATTATATTCTTTAGCTCTGTTATTTGTTTGTTACTTTTTGTATTTTCTTTGTTGAAATTCTCTTTGTTCATGCATCACTTAAATTTTCACTTTGTTCATCCCCTGACCTCTGTGACCATGATTTTGAATCTCTCTCAGGATATATCATTATTTTCATTTCATTAAGATCTATTTCTAGAGGTTTATCTTGTTCATTTGTTTGGAACATATTCCTGTTTCTTGATTTTACTTGACATTCTATGTTGGTTTCTGTCCATTAGATAAAACAGTCACACCTCCCAGGTTGGATAGAGTGGTCTCATGTAGGAGGTAAACCTCATCAATTAACTTCACCTGAGCTTTTGTTTGGCTCTGAAATCTTTGTGATGGTCTAAGTCTTCTTCTTTGTTCTTAGTGGTTCCCATTAATTGGGGGTAACCAAGACCTATCAGTGTCCCAAAGGTGTGGGTCACATTTAGCATGTAGGTCCACAGTGACTAGAAATTGCACTCTCAGGCAGCATGTGGCAAAATATATAGGTAAGAGAAACTGGAAGATGGGTGTTTTTGCTCACTCTGTGAGGCCCAGGTAAATAGCTACAGGGGTTCTTCTTTCTTTGTTAAATTCCTTTGGGACTCATAAAAGCAAGTTCAGTTGGTTGTCAGAGACAGGTGATCTGGGGACCTTTCCTTCAGGCAGCAGCTGCAAAAGCTGGGGCACCCAAATGTGTGGACAAGCTGCTTGCAGGGAGATACTGGTGACTTGAAATGGACTAGAAAGAGAAAGCAGGGGAATTGTCCATCAACATCCCAGTCTCCTTGGTATCATAGTTAGCCCCTAGAAGTATGCAGCTGGATTCCTTCCAGGGGAAGACTGGGAGATGGGTGTTTTCACCTGAGCCTTTTGGGGATAGCTGCAATGAGTGGTCATGCTCCTGTTAATAGACGCTGCTTTGTTTGCTATGGTCCTGTGGGACTTAATGGATGCAACCTTCACTGGCTTTCAGAGCTCAGTGTTTTGGAGGCCCTCCCTTAAGGGGGCATTTTAAAAGTTAGAGTGCTCATTGTGGAGTCTGAACCTCACTCCTCAGAGTGAGGTTGGGAGTTCCCTCCTGCTTATAGGGTACTGTGCTTCAGTAGGGTTTATGGTGAGTGTGTCTCATTGTTTTCTGTGTATCTCTGTGGGGATATTTTCTCCTTTGTTTGATATGTAGGAATCCATCATGTCGTGACTAGATTTCTTTCAGCATTAATTGCTTTGTGTGTAGTTGTACATTCAGTGTGTCTGTGGGAGGAGGGGAATTCAGGAACCTCCTATGTCACCATCTTGGTTGACTTACCTCCACTCATTCTAATTCTATATTTGTCTTCTTTCATTTCATTTTATTTTCTTGTTTTCTTTAGTGGGGAGAGAAAGAGAGAGAGAGAGAAAGAACCACATTTGTTCTATTTTGAAGTGCCTTCATTCTGGGGTGCCTCTAAAAATATAATGAAAAGTAGGGGACTCAGGGGCGCCTAGGTGGCTCAGTGGGTTAAGTCTCTGCCTTCAGCTTGGGGTCATGATCTCAGGGTCCTGGGATCGAGCATTGGGCTCTCTCCTTTCTCTCTGCTAGTTTCTCTGCCTACTTATGCTCTCTCTTTCTCTGTCAAATAAATAAATAAAATCTTAAAAAAAAAAAAAGAAAGAAAGAAAAGTAGGGGATTCAATTGTGAATTCTAACTAATGGAAATTGTTTGTTTTTAGGTGCTAGAGAATCATTACTCTCAGTCTCAGAATGTACCCAGCATAGAGAGTGATTGCAAAATAGATGCTGGCTGTTCTGTCACAGTAGCCACTGAAGATTGGACTGAGGAAAGAAATGATCAAAATGAATCTCATCAAAGTATCTTGAAGTAAGTTTTTGATTATACATTTCTTTTCAGTGGATGATATCCGTTTGATGGTGTTTGGGCTTAATGGCAAGAATCGAACCCTTGAAAGATAAAGAAATGAACATTTCTTGGAGCTGTGGAGAAGGAGGAAGAGAGTACTTTCTGTAGTGCTTTAACAATTCATTGCAAAATATTTTTTTCCCTGTTGGTCTAGCTTATATCTTCTGAGAGAGGAGCTAATTCTCATTCTGAGAGATCCTCTCTTATTATGTTAATTTCCTGTGTCAGAGGAAGTTGAGCTAATCATTTCATCCATTTTTACATATGAAGCAATATATCTTTGAATAACAAGACTGAACCTTTAATAGCAGGGAGATTCCTTTGTGAGAATGGCAGATTTCATAGATAGATTATGTTATTTAAGTAAATAAAAATGGGGATGTTTGTGTTATTTGTTTATGTTATTTGAAAGGGTAAATAAAAATGGGGATGTTTAGTCATTCGTTGAATAACATTTTATTGAGCTTCTACTATGTACCATACATGGTTAAAAAACAGAACACAATAAATATGAAACCTAATGTTCCTTTTCAGTAAATGGGATCAATTGAAAGCAAGCTTTTTTGTTTCTAAGAATGACTTAGAATTCTAGCTGCTTTATTTTTGTCAGTAGAATGCCAACCAAAGCATATAATCCTGAAGTAAAAGAAACCAAAGATGAGATTATTTCTGTTACTGATGATACTGAAAAAGAACTTATAGATATTGATGAGGATCTTTTAGAAGTAAAAACATTTAACCAAGAGGAAATGGAAATACACCTATCAGACTATGAAGGTTAGTTCATTTGGCTAATCTTTTTATTTGACTTTTATTAATTTTAAGTTGGGGAATGATTATCTGAGATAATTTATTTAGTCATATATTTAAATTAGGATGTTTACAATTACCTAAATCCAAAAATTAAAAGAGACCTCTTGGTCCTGTGTGGCTCAGTTGGTTAAGCATACAACTCTTGGTTTTGGCTCAGTTTGTGGCCTCAGGGCCATTGGCAGGCTCTATGCTTGATGGGTAGTCTGCTCGAGATTCTCTCTGTCCCTTTCCCTCAGCCCCTCCCTGAATAAAATAAACAAATCTTTTTTAAAAAGTGCAATATTTATGAAATGTTGAATGCATTAACTCATAACCTGAATTTACAATTCTTTTGCCTTGGTTATGTAACTATCATGGGCCTCTTCATTTTTGTGAACCAATTCTATGAAACTTTCCATGGCAGTCTTTGATAAAACAGAAACTTTCAGAGCTTTGATTGGAGTTAAACACACTGACATGAGGTCGCTCAAGTCTTATCTGGGATTCATTTAATGAAGAGGGGTTATCTCCTGGTGTTTTTTATTTTTTTTTTTAAAGATTTTATTTATTTATTTGACACAGAGAGAGAGAGAGTACAAGCAAGCAGAGAAGCAGGCAGGATCCTGGGATCATGACCTGAGCTGAAGGCAGAGGCTTTAACCCACTGAGCCACCCAGGCGCCCCCCCTCCTCTCCTGGTGCTTTTTAAAAAACATTTTTATATGTCTGTTGACCATTTGTATGTCTTCTTCAGAGAAATGTCTGTTCATGTCTTCTGCCCTTTTCTTGATTAGATTATTTGTTCTTTGGGTGTTGAGTTTGATAAGTTCTTCAAAGATTTTGGATGCTAGTCCTCTATCTGTAAAGACATTTGCAAATATCTTTTCCCATTCTATCAGTGCTCAATATCATTTGGCATCAGGGAAATACAAATCAAAACCACAATGAGAGACTACCTCACACCAGTCAGAATGGCTAAAATTAACAGGTCAGGAAGCAACAGTGTGGCAAGGATGCAGAGAAAGCAGAACCCTCTTTTACTGTTGGTAGGAATGCAGTCTGTTGTGTAGCCACTCTGGAAAAGAGTATTGAAGTTCCTCAAAAAGATGAAAATAGAGCTACCTTCGACCCAGCAATTGCACTACTAGGTATTTAGCCCTAAGATACAATTGTGATGATCTGAAGGGTCACCCGCCCTCCAATGTTTATAGCAGCAATGTCCACAATGACCAAACTATGGAAAGAGCCCAGATGTCCATCAACAGATGAATGGATAAAGAAGATATGGTGTACACACACACACACACACAGAGGAATATTACTCAGCCATCAGAAAGGATGAATACTTAACCATTTACACTGATGTGGATGGAATTGAATGGTATTGTGCTGAGTGAAATAAGTCAATCAGAGAGAGACAATTACCATATGATCTCACTCATAGGTGGAACCTAAGAAACAAAACAGGATCATGGGGGGCAAGGGGGAGAAATAAAACAAGATGAAATAGAGAGGGAGACAAGCCATAAGAGACTCTCAATCACAGGAGACAAACAGGTTGCTGGTGGGGTTGGGGGGAAGGAGGGTAACTGGGTGATGGACTTTAAGGACGGCATGTGATATAATGAACACTGGGTGTTATATAAGACTGATGAGGGGCACCTGGGTGGCTTAGTTATTAAGTGTCTGCCTTCAGCTCAGGTCATGATCCCAGGATCCTGGAATCAAGCCCCACATCGGGCTCCCTGCTTAGCAGGAAGCCTGCTTCTTCCTCTCCTACTCCTTCTGCTTGTGTTCCCTCTCTCTGTGTCTCTGTCAGATAAATAAATAAAATCTTTAAAAAAAAAAGGCTGATGAATCACTGACCTCTACCTCTGAAACTAATAATACACTATATGTTAATTAATTGAATTTAATTTAAAAACTTTTTATAAGGAGGATAGAAAATATTTCTGCCATTATACTTGTTTCCTGTAATATTCCTGAACCTTCTAAAAAGTAAACTGATTTCTTTTCTTTTCTTTTTTTAAAAGATTTTATTTATTTATTTAAGAAAGAGAGAGGTAGAAAGAGAGAGATGGAGAGAGCATGAACAGCAGGGAAGGGTAGAGAGAAGGAGGGAGAAGCAGACTTCCCCCCCTGCTTTGCAAGGAGCCTGATGAGGGACTTGATGCCAGGATCCTGGGATCATGACCTGAGCTGAAGGCAGATGCCTAACCAACTGAGCCACCCAGGTGCCCCTAAACTGATTTTTTTCAAATTGTCACTCTTCTCTTTCTCCTTGTTTCCTTATAGAAGGTACCAAAGAGCCTGTTCAAAGTCTTAAAAGTTCCAATATTGCTGTTAACCTGCAGACTTTACCACAGCATTTAGAAGAAGTAAGTCAATAAGTAATGGATAATGTTATTTAAATTATACTTAAGTGTTTTTATTTAATCATCCAGCCAAGGCTGTTATCTTTTTAAAAATGTGCTGTGGGTTGTAGAGAATATCCAGGCCATGCAGCATTTTTCTTTCACTGAAATTCTATCATTAGTAAGATGTCTAATGATTTCAGGCAATGAAATTTCTATTTCATAAACTGCTATAGTGAATTAACTTAAAATATTAGAGGTGTTCTATATGCAAAATGTTTAATTTAGCTGTAGTATAGTTTTTGTACATCTTTAATGCACTATTTGTGTTCTCAAAACTACACTGCATTTTCAGTTGGAACATGGACATTTCTAATTATTAAAAAAATTCCTTCAAAAGGGATTAGTTTTTCTTGTCTATAGTTGTTTTCAGAATGTACTTATTAATCAGGTAATGATGGATATATGTAATTTACAGGTTATTTTTGAATGTAGGGTAAATAATTTCCACTGACATCATTTATCTCTGTATTTTTATATGCTCAGTTTCTCAGGGTGACAGGTCAAAGGCAGTTCACACAGTTAAAAATCTGATTAGAGCAGTACTCGGAATTCATTTAATGCTTGGTTTTTCACTTGCCTTTAGACTGTTTTTACCCAGGTGAGTGGCTAATGTGAAACTCAGGACACCTAAGACAATAATACCTATTTATATGACCCCTTTTCTTTTTTTGGTACTATTAATTTTAACAGCATTCCACAGGAGAGGTTCAGTGTCCAAGGGAAGAACCACTGGAGTCATGTATGGAGAAAAAATCAACTGAACATAAATGGTAAGGGGGAAAAAATAAGGAAGTGATCGTTACTGCCATCTGGGATTCATTTGATGAAGAGGTTATTTTTCTTATAATTTATAATATATGTTTTAAGGTGATTTGTATTCCTAGTGAAATTTAACTTTATAGCAATGGTAAATGATAATCTTTAGTAAATGTTATAGATGTCTTAATCTTGGTAGAATGAAAGAAGTAATGGTATCTCAAATGCCTTTTGTTCTCCCATCACTATCAGCCTTATCAAAGTAAAATACAGCTGTAAATAGACCAGAGTTTATTCAGCTGCTAATTAGGGAAACACCTTGTCAAACTGATTCCATTTTTCTTGCATCAAATAAAGAACCATTATGAATCACAATTGTATGTGTAATTTTGTTCACTGTTACGGTATATTACTGCACACCATAGAGCTGTTCTACTGGCTAGCATATTATTGCTTCAAGGAGATCCAAAAGCAGTTGTAATCTGTTGCAGGTGGGACATGATTTCTTAATTTTTAGAATTTTTGAAGTTTCAGAATTTTAGAACTAACTTGAATAAGAGAAGCACCATCATTAGATTTTCTTCCTCTTTTTAATATACAAATTTTGTTCATTTCTTCGGACAGTTAACAAAAGAATATTTTAAATGTGATGTGCCTTTACAAATAGTTATTTCTATTAAAAAACTAGCCTTTACGGTTTTCAGTGTAATAAGGGCTCTCTGTAGTGTTTCAGAACAAAGTGTCTGTTTCTGCCATAGGTGGAATTTGAGGTCACTGCTAACCTCACTTCCCCGTTTTAGATTCTTTAATTTCTGCTGGGCATTGAACAGTGTTCAAGTTTTATGTTCAGTCATTCAGATGTATTCTTTGCTGTTTGTTTGAATCTGTTACTAATTGCTATGGAGACAAATATAAACAGATTGTAATTATGAGCAAAGCATTGTAGAGGATTAGAGAATGTTTAGACTCTTAGGTGGCTGAGCATTAGATCACCTATACCTTAGGAAATGTGAAGAATATTTCCTAATCAGTTATCAGTCTTTAATTATAGTATGATCGAAGCCTTTTCAAATCCTGAATACACTGTTCCTTATTCATTTTGTGTAGATTCAAGTTCAGAAATTTCTAGGTAAGTATTTTTGTGTACTCTAGTATTTTGATATAATCATATTTTATAAGTAGATAATAGAATGAAATGATGCCTATTAGGCCATTTTGAAATAATTCTAAATGTTTTGACTAAAAACTAAGAGCAAAATGAAAGCAACATGAAGCATTGAAAGAGCAATGTAGGTACACATTTCTGACACCTTTATTATTGGAAGATTTTCCTATAGCAGCTGTGCTTTAGATATACAGAAACTGGTCTGGAATTTTTTTAAAGATTTTATTTATTTATTTATTTGACAGAGATCACAGTAGGCAGAGAGGCAGGCAGAGAGAGAGAGGAGGAAGCAGGCTTCCCACTGAGCAGAGAGCCCCATGTGGGGCTCAGTCCCAGGACACTGAGATCATGACCTGAGCCGAAGGCAGACTCCATAACCCCCTGAGTCACTCAGGCACCCCAGTAATTAAGTTTTTAAGGAATCAAGTTATATGTGGATTTTTGACTGCACGAGGATTAAACCCCCAACCCTCTTGTTTTTCAAGAGTCAACTGTAGTGGATATATTAGAAAGTTTCTTATTTTAGTTCTCTAACAGATTTCTAATAGTGTATGAAATGCTTTTAATTCTCTTACAGAACAGATTCATCCAGTTCTGTCTTTTGAACTTCTTGACAGAGACTGAACAGGGTGTTTAGTATTTAGAAATCTTGCTGAACTAGAATAACATAGCATAGCCTTACTTTAGAAGAATTCTCCATTATTATAATTTATCTCATTGCTACTTGTTGGAAACAAAGACCAATAAAGTTGTCTTAAAATAGGCACGTCAAGAGGGAAATGGTGGCTTGTTGGCTCAGTAGGTTAAGCAACTGCCTTTGGCTCAGGTCATGATCTCAGGGTCCTGGGATCTAGCCCACACTGGACTCCTTGCACAGCAGGGAGTCTGCTTCTCCCCCTCTCTCTGCCCCTTCTCTTGCTTTTGCACTCACTCACTCTCAAATAAATAAATAAAATATTTTTTCAAAAAAACTAGGCAAGTAGGGGCGCCTGGGTGGCTCAGTGGGTTAAGCTGCTGCCTTCAGCTCGGGTCATGATCTCAGGGTCCTGGGATCGAGTCCCACATCGGGCTCTCTGCTCAGCAGGGAGCCTGCTTCCCTCTCTCTCTCTCTGCCTGCCTCTCCATCTACTTGTGATTTCTCTCTGACAAATAAATAAATAAAATCTTAAAAAAAAAAAAAAAACTAGGCAAGTCAGTTGTAATGTCTGTTTTTCATGGATTTGCAATGAGTTTTGTTACTGAGATGGCAAATATTATTGCTGAAATGGAATGAATATAAACCCAAATAATCTAAATGCGATTTAATATATTCTTTTCTTTTTAGAGACAGTGATCAATTTATTTGGATATAGTAATGGCTGCTCCCTTATTTAGTTTTTGAAATCAGTTTGCTTAGAAAACATTTGAATATCTGCTGTGTCATCTCCAAACAATCATTTTGTTTAAAAAGACCAAAAACTTACTTTGATCTTTAATTTTTATTCCTATATAGACATTTTTTTGTTAGGGTTTAATTAAAGATTAGTTTGGAAAAGAAATGTTCATAATACTATTGTTTCATGTTTAATGACGATCAACAGGAATTCACGCTACCCATCTTAATTTAAAAATTTTTTTTAAAGATTTTATTTATTTATTTGACAGAGATCACAAGTAGGCAGAGAGGCAGGCAGAGAGAGAGGGAGGAAGCAGGCTCCCTGCTGAGCAGAAGCCCGATGTGGGGCTCGATCCCAGGACCCTGGGATCATGACCTGAGCTGAAGGCAGAGGCTTTAACCCACTGAGCCACCCAGGCGCCCCAATTTAAACATTTTTTAAACCCATACTTTCTCTAGTTTTAATTCCATTCTGGATCATTAAGTTTAGTAAAAAAAAATACGCCTAGTATAACTCATGAGAATATTGTTGTAGGTTTCAAAGTCAGGTGCTTGCAGGGACCAGGCAAGTCAGATAAACGTGTGAACTGTTCTAGGTGGAAACACCACAGGGAGAGGACTGTGGCTGATTAGAGGTTACATCTCCTTTAATAAGACAGCATTCACTTGAGCCCTGTGCTGATAACAAATTTGTCTGGTGGCTAAGGAGTAGAGAGTGATAGGCTTTAGGGTTTAAATTTCCTGAAAGCTTGCAGAAAGCCTTTAGAAGAAAAAGATGAGATAAAAATATTCAAATTGTAGATATCTGATTTGATTTTTTATTAAGTGTATTTTATATATATATGTGCTTCCACCTAGTGCACAGATCTCTGCATTTAAAGATGAATCTTCCTCAGTTCCACCTTTTGTATCAAATGGAGTCAGTGTTGCTTCACAAACACCTGTGCCACCACTGCAGCAGACCCAGAGAAATGAACCCAGGGTACAGTTGCCAGATTCTTCGGATTCTGTTAGGCAGATGCTCCAAGATGAAATGTTTAAATTAGTTCAGGTAAGCACCTCTCCCTATAAACAAGTAAATCTGCATGTGATATATATATATATATATATATATATATATATATATATATATATATATGGATTTTAAATACGCACAAACTTTCAGAAATGGCCAAGTTGAAATGGAAATTGCTGGGTTGGTTTCTCTGCTTTGGGCACTCTTTCTTTGTTATTCAGAGGTTACTAACTCAAGGGCCTTGGGTCCAGGCTGAGCTACCTACTTCTCAAAGTGACTTCTTAAACTTGATCTCTTTGGGAAGTCAGGGGGGTGACCGTCAAACCAGATCAGCGGACTGTAGCTCAGAGGTAGCCAAAAAAATTTTTTTAACACAATCTGTCACGTCATATTTCTTATCTTCAAACTGAACTTTGGCTTGGTTTGAAATTGTCAGCTGCATTTTAAAGTACTGTTTGCTTTGAATTTTTTCATCTTTTTCTCAATTGGTTATCCTTCACTACCAATTTTAAGTTATTTCCCTTTTCTATTTTATTTCTTAAACATTAATTTCCCTCAAATTTAATCCTCATTCATGTATTCTACACTCACTTTCATATCCTTTTATGTGGTATAATATACCATTTTTATATTGATGCTTGGCACTAATTTTCTCTTTCAACTAAGTGCCCTGATGAGAATACTTTTTCAGCCTGTCTCACTGTCTCATGAAACTTACTGAAACTGATTTTATCTTGATTTTTCCTAGTCCCTTCTTACCCTTTTCCATTTAGTAGCGTTATTCTACCAGCTTAAAATTTTGGAAGCATTTCTGAAATTTTTTTTTCTTTTTTAACCAAGGGACTTTGCTTGTAGCTGCCCTGTATTTTTAACAAATTCTCTGAATAATTCTGATGCACACAAAGAATTGAGAATTACTGTCTTAGAAACATCTTTGCCTTTTTTTCTCACTCTATCCAATGTTGTTCTGTGCCCTCCTGATTCTTCTGCCCACACTGTTTGTCAGTATGGCATTTGCTATTTCTATAGCTTAGCCAGCTTTAGAGTCAGAACTTCATACCTCCACTGTCTTATAGATGCATTTCCTAAAGACATTCTTCTTCAGATGCTCTTTTATTACTGTTACTTTCCTGTTTTAAAATATTCAGTAAATTTCAGGTACCAATTTGTATAATATGAAATCAGTCTTCTTTTCAAAATACAGAGTAAAAGGAAATACACTAAAAATCTCAGTATTAGGGGTGCCTGGGTGGCTCAGTGGGTTAAAGCCTCTGCCTTCGGCTCAGGTCATGATCCCAGGGTCCTGGGATGGAGCCCCGCATCGGGCTCTCTGCTCTGCAGGGAGCCTGCTTCCTCCTCTCTCTCTGCCTGCCTCTCTGCCTACTTGTGATCTCTGTCTAATAAATAAATAAATAAATCTTTAAAAAAAAATCTCAGTATTAGTTATCTTTGAAGATAAGATAATAAGTGATTTTTATATTCTTTTTTGTGCATTTTTTTCATAATTAAAGGGAACTTACATTTTATTTTAACCTGCAGTGTTTTTCCACTGGTATGTTTTATTAAGTGCAAATTCTTCTGTTGTGTTTGAAAGACCCACCACCAGCTTTTACATTCCCTCTTTTCCCATCGTACTGTCGTTAAGTCCAGTGGTTCTCAAAGTGTGGTCTCTGGATCAGTAGCATCAGCATCACTTAGATGATAGAAATGTAAATCCTCAGACCTCATCCCAGACCTATTAAAATCAGAAACTCTGGGGATAGGGTTCAGCAAAAAGTGCTTTCACAAGTCCTCCAGGTGATTCTGATTGCATGCTCAAGTTTGCAAACTCCTGTACTCGCCTGTCCTTTCTTCACAGCTGTATTAATTTCCTGTTCCGTCTGAACCAGTGTTTATGCTAGTGGCTTCCATGCTCTTCCACACACTGAAACACCCTGTCATCTTAAAAAAAATATTAATCCTGGCTTCCATCCCCAGATATTCTGATTTTATTGGTCTGGGTGTGCTCTGGCCAAGGGGATTTCTAAATGCTTCTCAGGTGATTCTAGTGTGCCCCAGTTTGTCAAGCACTGGTAAATGCCTTTGCCTTTCACCTCATCAGCATTACCAGGGGAATTCCTCACTCTTCACCTGTTTGCCAATCTTTCCTTTTTTTCTTTCTGAAAACCTGATCACAACACACTCATTTTAGGACTTCTTTGATTGTCATTACATTTAATCAGATCACTCC
The DNA here is from genome assembly GCF_020171115.1 of Neogale vison. NCBI lineage: Eukaryota > Metazoa > Chordata > Mammalia > Carnivora > Mustelidae > Neogale > Neogale vison. Next base: position 287,836,375 of record NC_058091.1, read on the forward strand.
ATTATGATCTCTGTGATGTTTATGTAAACTGCTTTATAGATAGTCCCAAGTCTCATTATGAGTCTATATTTCCAGTTGACAGCTCCTTGAAAAAGGGAAGGTATTCTTCTTTTTTTTTTTTTCAAAAAAAAAAATCTCCCAGTTCTGCTTCCTGGGTCTGACATATATTACGGAAGTATGACTATTAGTGGGATACTCAGATGATAGTTGTTGATTCTTTAGATTTTTTCACTACACTTTCAAATATTTAATTTTTATTTTATTCTAGCTGCAACAGATCAACTTCATGAGCCTAATGCAAATAGTAGGATCACCGTTTACTAACTTCCCAGATATACATCAACATCTACAGCAGCCTCAGTCTGTGCCTTTGGTGGGAAGTCAAGTATCAAATCCTACAAGAGGGAGTAATGATGCTGATGACACCAGTAGAAATTTTAAGGAGAGCTCTTTTATTAAACCACAGTCCAGGGACACCACAGAGCCTGGCAAGAAGAGTCCACATTGCCATGAAGGAATTGTGCAGTCTGATCAAGATAGTAATGGAAATTTACAGGTAATACATTTTAAAGATATCATTAAAGTTGTTCTAGTAGTTCAGTTGTTGGCTTTTTGTTATTTGATCAAATGATTTTTTGGATGTTCTACACCTCCAAAACATATTGAACATCATGTACAAAATACGAAGTTTGTAATGTATTCTAAATTTATGGGACACCTTTGGCTCAGGTCATGATCATGGGGTCCTGGGATCAAGCCCCGAGTTGGGCTCTCTGCTCAGCAGGGAACCTGCTTCTCCCTCTCTCTCTTCCTGCTTCTCTACCTACTTGTGATCTTTCCCTCTGTCAAGTAAATAAATAAAATCTTAAAAAATTATAAATAAACTTGTGTAATAGCTTTTTTTTTCTCTTCCAGAATGTACCACATGAGAGTGTTCCTTTATGTCAGTTAGAAGACCTGCCTCCCAATACAGGATTAACTGCAGCATCTCAAATCTTACCAGCAACTGCGCGGTCTCCAGCTCCTGCTGGAAATACTCCCTTCTACCTTCTGTCTCCATCTTCTCCCATTCCGAAGACACCTAGACTTATCCCAGCTGCAAAAAGTTTCAGACCTGGTGATGGTTTTCCTTTGCTTCAGTTTCAGTCTAAGCATGAATTTAAGTCCCTTTCCTTCCATACAGGAAGAGTTCCACAAGTTCCCTTCAGGCTCCTGCCACAGCCAAGAGAGGCATGGGGATTATCTGATTCTTTCCAGCCTCCTTTGCCACAGAGAACAATGCACACAGCTTCCGTGTCCCATTTGAATTTAAGCCACTGTAATACTGAAGCCATAAAAAAAGCAGTTGAGCAGAAGAAATGGGCAGAACCTGTAATTACAGAAATCCCTAAGCATGTGAACTTAGATCAGTGTGTTGGACAAGAAAACTTGACACCTCAACAGGACTCTTCAGTATTTATAAAGCCAGGAAAACTACTTGATATTAAGCCAGGGCCCCTTGAGGTATCTCCACAGAATTCCTTTGGACTTCCATTATTGCACCTGCAACTTAAACCTCCTTATATAGTTTCCTCTGCCTCAAGAGCATCAGGAACAATTCCCTCAATACCAACCAGAACTGGAGGAGAAGAAAGAAGATATCCAAGACTGTCATTACTTCATTCCTGCCTATCCCCAGAAAATATGGTAATGATTTTTGCAGAGTGATGCAAAAGTAGTCCAGCATTTTTCATACCATAAATACTATACATGAGATGAAAAGGTCTTACACATTTCTTTTTTAAAGAACAATGCTTCTAAAAAATTAAAAATAAATGGGAATAATGTTTTTGTTATTGGAAATAACATAAAATTCAGTTTAAAATGGTAATTAGGTATTTTAAAGATTTTAGGTCTATCTTGTACAGCAATACTAGAATTTATGAGGCTTTTTCATAGGTAGTATTTCTTCTGCACAGAGAAGAAATAAGAAGTAAAACAAAATGACCAGTATTCTTGTTCATATGGGTCAGGGTATGTATGTGTCTGTTGAGAGAAAGGGAGGGGGCATGTGTAAGTGTGTACACATGCATGTTTCTAGTAATTGTGATATGATTGCCTTCAAATCTGTTATACTTTAAAACTGCTAAATAGACCCCAGATCTATAAATAGTTGTGTATATTTAAATAATGGTATATTTTTAAAGTACTTAAAAAGATTAAATCTTTATAAACCCACAGAATCCTCTTTAAAGTTGTAAGCTTTGGTTTATGAAATTTGTATTATTTAGGCTCTAATCTTGTAAGTCAGTATTACCATCTTAGGAAGGTAATTGAATAATTAATGCTGTGGTACGCTTTTAATTTTAAGATTTGAAGATGGTATGGGGGAAAGAAATGGTCATTCTTGAGAGGAAGTACTTATCATGCCTTCTTTTATTCTGAACATACTACGAACAGAAAAGAAAAGATTAAAGGTGTGGAAAAGTAGTAGACTTTTTGAGATGGCTTGAAAGAAATTTTCTTATTAGGACGGTATAACGAACCCCTAAGTTTTATTACCAGACATCAGTACTTATTAACATGCTGCTAATCTGTTCCATGCATAATCTCCACTTCTCTGTATACTTCCTATTTGAAAGAATTTTAAGTCAAATGGCAGAAATTATATATTTTATTTATAATTATAAGGAAGATTTTTTTTAATATAGAAAAGAAGATTAGGACTTGTAGCTTAGTTTCTGAAATAAGATGACCCATTTGGCATTTCTAGCCCTCTAAAATCATTTATTCTTCAAGCTTTGGATATTCATCGTACTGGGCCAAATTAATTTGTTATCTTGACGTGTTCTATCTCTTGCACATTTTAATTTAATTTAAACAAATGTTTTCTCAACTTTTATTAACATATTATGTAATTGAGGTTTGTAATCTTAAATTATTATGCTTTATTTCTTATAGTACAAAACCCCACAACTTATTCCCCTTGAAAACCTCCTTGCATTCAAACAAAGCCAAGAGAAACTAACACATAATTTATTTGAACGAGGCGATTCTGGACACCTTCAGCTACTAAATGTCAAAATAGAACCATCCGAAGTGAGACAAGGAAAGGAAAGTAAAAAAAGGCAAGTTTTAAGTGAAATTTTATTTGTGAATATCACTTACCTGCAAGTGTCTTATTAGTTAAAATATCCTAGTTATAATGGTGAAAGTTACCTGGTTCAGCCTCCCAGCCTATACGCAATTGCATATTCAATTTTCTTATCAAGTGTCATGCATTTAAACACATATTCTGGGGCATTCTGGGGTGCCTGGGTGGCTCAGTGGATGAAGCCTCTGCCTTGGCTTAGGTCATGATCTCAGCGTTCTGGGATCGAGCCCCACATCGGGCTCCCTGCTCGGCGGGGAGCCTCCTTCACCCTCTCTCTCTCTGCCTGCTGCTCTGCCTACGTGTGATCTCTCTTTCTGTCAAATAAATAAATAAAATAAAATCTTTTAAAAAAGAAGAATTCCTTAATAAAATGTAAAAAATAATATTTCTCCCTCACAGTACAGGAATTTTCTTAATCAGAATATGTATTTATTTAAAAAAATAAATATGTATTTATTTTTAAAAAATACATATTCTGATTAAGAAAATTCCTGTACTGTGAGGGAGAAATATTATTTTTTACATTTTATTAAGGAATTCTTCACTGGAAATCATAGGCTGGAAGATTCTTTTACATTTTTCTTTCTTTTTTTTTTTTTAAATTTTATTTATTTACTTGACAGACAGAGATCACAAGCAGGCAGAGAGTCAAGCAGAGAGAGAGAAAGGGAAGCAGGCTTGCCACTGAGCAGAGAGCCCGATGTGGGGCTTGATCCCAGGATCCCGGGATTATGACCTGAGCCAAAGGCAGAGTTATTAACCCACTGAGGCACCCAGGCACTCCTCTTTTACATTTTTCTATAACATTATAAGCAGTTTTCTTTTTGTAGGACAAATATTTGGTATCATACAATAAATAGTCCATTTACTACCTAATGCACTAAAATAATATTGTTATTCATCTTACCATATCCTCCAGATTCTAACAAAAGAAGCAGGAGGGTAAATGTTGTGAATTGTTTCAGGGCACTAAGAAACATGCAGTAAAAAGTAAGGCTGTAACTTCTTTTTTTTTTTTTTTTAAGATTTATTTATTTATTTATTTATTTGACAGAAAGAGAGAGAGAAATCACAAGTAGGCAGAGAAGCAGGCAGAGAGGGGGAAGCAGGCTCCCTGATGAGCAGAGAGCCTGATACAGAGCTTGATCTTGGGGCCCTGAGGTCATGACTGGAGCCGAAGGCAGAGGCTTAACTCACTGAGTCACCTGGTGCCCCAAGGCTGTGACTTTTCTTTTTCTTTTTAAAAAATTTTTATTTTTAAAATTTCAGTGTACCAGAATTCATTGTTAATGCACCACACCCAGTGCTCTATGAAATATGTGCCTTCCACAATACCCACCACCAGGCTCATCCCCTCCAAATCCCCTATCTCCGCCATCCCCCATCCCTTATTTCCCCTCCAAAACTCTCAGTTAATTCCTCAGAGTCCACTGTCTCTCATGATTCATCTCCCCCTCCAATTAATGGTCTTCCATCTTTTTGTGTTCTTTGATTTCTTTCATGAGTGTTCTGTAATTCCTCAAGTACAGATCCTTTACCTCTTTGGTTAGGTTTATTCCCAGGTATCTTATGGCTCTTGGTGCTATAATAAATGGAATCGATTCTCTAATTTCCCTTTCTGTATTTTCATTGTTTTGTATAAGAAAGCAACTGATTTCTGTGCATTGATTTTGTATCCTGCCACATTACTGAATTGCTGTATGAGTTCTAGTCCTTTGGGAGTGGAGTCTTTTGGGTTTTCCATATAAAGTATCATGTCATCTGTGAAGATAGAGAGTTTGACTTCTTCATTGCCAATCTGAATACCTTTTATTTCTCTTTGTTGTCTGATTGCTGTTGCTAGGACTTCTAACACTATGTTGAACAAGAGTGGTGAGAGTGGACATCTTTGTCATGTTCCTGATCTCAAAGGGAAGGCTGTCAGTTTTTCCCCATTGAGGATGATCTTCAAAGTATAGGGATAGAGGGAACATTCTTCAACTTCATAAAATCTATCTATGAAAAGGCTGTGACTTCTGATGAAGAGCATTTGTAGTGTTTTACCCATAATGGGTATTCAAAGATGTATTGACTGGTAGATTACTACTGAGTCTAGCAAAAATAGTGTAAGAATTTCACATTTAGGGGCACCTGTGTGGCTCAGCCAGTTGGGAGTCTGCCTTCAGTTCAGCTTAGGATGCCAGGATCCTGGGATCGAGTCCTGCCCCTGGCCCAGGGGGAGGGGGTCAAACCTTCTGCTCAGAAGGGGGTCTGTTTCTCCCTCTGCCCCTCCCTTTTCTCATGTTCTCTCTCCCTCTCTCTCTCAAATAAATAAAATCTTTTTTAAAAAAAGATTTTATTTATTTATTTGATAGAGAGAAAGAGTTCACAAGGAGGCAGAGAGGCAGGCAGAGGGCAGGGGAAGCAAGCTTTCTGCTGAGCAGAGAGCCCGATGTGGGGCTCGATCCCAGGACCCACTCAGCCACCCAGGCGCCTGGCAAATAAATAAAATCTTAAAAAAATAATAATAATAATTTCACATTTACAGGCCCTAAAGTCTACCACCAGTGCTCTCTTTCCAGAAATGTTTCCTCCTTCCATCTTTGTCAGGTATTCCCTCATCAAAATAAGCTTTTTGGGCCCTCTTTCCTCCTTGCTGGGATTTTGCTGAGGTGACTTAAGTGTACTTAACTTCTTCAAAAGGGTGATTGGAGGCATCCTGTAGGGCTTCTGGGGGCAGGTCAGAGTCTCCAGAAAGAAGCATTTGAAAATTACTTAACAGGTGTGACTCTGACCTGAGATTCCAGTGACTAACACAGAAAAAGTCAGTTCACTAGTAGAGGAACTAAAAATGACTTTCATGTTTCCCTGACATTTGCTTCTATTTGCTTGAATACTTGCTCATTTAATTATATGCCATAGAATAATTTATTGCCATAATTTTGATAACCTTCTCCCTATATAGCATAATATAAATGAAAAACTGTTACTAAAATAGTAACATGTTTTATTCTTTTTAACAGACAAAGACGACGAGCTGAGAAAGAGCTGCAAGAAAAAAGATCAGAGAAACTGAAGAGAAAACCAAGGGTGGCTTTCCAACCAGAGGGTTCCCTTGTGAATGATAATGATTCAGAAATAGTTATGAAACCCAAGGTACAGAAACGGTATTATACATGCCTCTCTGGTCTGCCTGTACGTAGAGTTGGAAATGTCTTTGTGGTTTATCTAGTCTTCTGATTGCTGGAAGCTTCTGATTATGACCAGGAGAATCTTCACATCATTAAGTACATAAGCCCTGCTGCATTCCTCTTTGGAATAGTGGACATATAGTTGCAAATGTGAAAAGTTTTTGATTTACCTGCCTGTGTGACTTTTTTATGTTTGAAATCACTCCTTGCTTTTTTTGTGACATCTTAATACATATCACATATGTTCTTTGGGTTGCTCCTATTATAGTTTGACCCTTTATCAATCCCTCCAGCATTTCCCACACACAGGTTTGTTAAGTAACCTATATATTGAAATCAGATCTTTTCAAACATTACTTCTAAGTTTGGTGACTGTTTACATATTTTTGTGACAAATTAAACACTAACAGTTTCGTTTATAAGGATTTTTTTAAAAAGATTTTTTAATTTATTTGACAGAGAGCATTAGCAGGCAGAGAGGCAGGCAGAGAGAGAGAGGGGGAAGCAGGCTCCCTGCTGAAGCAGACAGTCCAATGCGGAACTTGATCCCAGGACCCCATGATCATGACCTGAGCGGAAGGCAGCGGCTCAACCCACTGAGCCACCCAGGCGCCCTGTTTATAACGATTTTTTAAAAGCATACTGTCGTGAGCCTCAAAGGCATGTCTGGAGGCATTTGCTACCATTGTTGAGTCCCTGAGCAGTTTTTTTTTTTTTTTTTAAAGATTTTAAAATTTATTTATTTGACAGAGAGAGATCACAAGCAGACGGAAAGGCAGGCAGAGAGAAAGGGAGAGAGGGAAGCAGGCTCCCTGCTCGGCAGGGAGCCCGATGTGGGACTCGATCCCAGGACCCTGAGATCATGACCTGAGCCGAAGGCAGTGGCTCAACCCACTGAGCCACCCAGGCGCCCCTCCCTGAGCAGTTTTGATACAGTGGGGGGACTATTTGAGTGTTAGAGCTGCTCTGCAGCGGAGAAGAGCACACTGTAATTTAGTGACTGCATTAAGTTACTAATATTCTTTTTTATTGCTTGGTTTATGAGTTTTGTGAACTTCTTTGTGAAGTTACTTTGATAGAGTAAATATTTATTGAATGGATTCAAGCCTATACATAAACATTCGACAATCCTTTTAGCTATTTAATTTTTTTTCAAAGTAACGATTTTCTTTGAGTTACAATCATAGAATGATCATTTGGGGATTCATTTAGGAGCAAGAACATCCTGGTTCCCAGCCTTTGGATGACTTCGATATTCCTTTTGGTATGTATAATCATGATTAATGTAGTGTCTCAGTTCAAAGTTAAAATCAGTTTTCTAGAATTATGTATGTAAAAATGAGGCTAAATTATTTTAATTTTATCTTCTACAAAATAGAGTGTGTGTGTATGTGTGTGTGTGTTTTGATGTGTTATCTGGTAGAGCAGTGGTTGAAACTATGGCCCACAGGCCAGATCCAGGCCATGCCTGTTTTTGTAAATCAAAAAAAAATTTTATAAAGATTTTATTTATTTATTTGACAGAAAGAGATCACAAGTAGGCAGAGAGGCAGGCTCCCCACTGAGCAGAGAGCCCAATGTGGGACTCTGTCCCAGGACCCTGAGATCATGACCTGAGCCAAAGGCAGAGGCTTTAACCCACTGAGCCACCCAGGCGCCCCCAGCTCTTAAATTTTTTTGATGACACTCAAATACACATCTACCCTCTCTCATCATTCTTTTCTACTTTCATCTTAGATTTAGCATGTCCAAATTTTATTTTATTTTTTAAAGATTTTATTTTATTTATTAGAGAGGGAGCGAGCCTGAGCAGTGGGGAAGTGGGGGCCAGAGGGGCAGAGAGTGAGGGAGAAGCAGGGTTCCCACTGAGCAGGGAGCCATCAGGGGTCGTCTCCGTTCCAGGACCCTGGGATCATTACCTGAACCAAAGGCAGACATTTAACCGACTGAGCCACCCATGCATCCCCCACCCCCACCACCTTCCTTGATGCCACTGCCCTGCATCAAGCCTCTGTATGCCTAAACCAAGCAGTTTTTTCCCTAACTGACCTGCTTAGCTTGTACCTCTCAGCTTCCTAACCCATCTGGTATTCTTTCCCATTCACTTGTCTTAAAACCATTTTCTCGGGATGCCTGGGTGGCTCAGTGGGTTAAGCCGATGCCTTCGGCTTAGGTCATGGGATCGAGTCCTGCATCGGGCTCCTTGCTTGGCAGGGAACCTGCTTCTCTCAATGCCTCTGCCTGCCTCTCTGCCTGCTTGTGTATACTCACTTGCTCTCTCTCTCTCTCTCTGGCAAATAAATAAAATCTAAAAAAAAACAACAAAAACCACTTTCTCTTTCATTCTTAACAGTGTTTTGTTTTGTGTTTTTGCTTTGTGGAGGTAATACATGTTCACTGGAGAAAATATAAATCAGGAATAGGAAGAATAATAAACTCTCCCCCCACCCAAAAAAACTCCCATAATTTCTCTGTCTAGAGGTGGCCAGTGTTTTCTTCCATAGTTTATTTTTTAAATATCTCCACTCATATATATCTGTAAATACATATATATGTAGTTATATACTCTTATATAAATGTTTTGTTTATTTTTATTTATTTAATATAATGTAATGTTATATATTTAATAATATTTAATATGTATTTAATAATTATATTTTAGTAAATATATGCTTAATATGTGTATTGTTTCATTTGAAACAATAGTAATTCTCCAATTCTCTGACACCAATTCAGTTCTGACAATAACCTGGAGTTAACACCGATCCCACAGATTAATGGCTCAGTCTCAAAAGACCACTTCAGATATCAGCTACAAATGGGGTCCCCATACACCTGCACATTTGCCCAGTCAACTACACGTTCAGGGATTCCCATGACTCACCCTCCAGGTTCACTAATTTGCTACAGTGATTCCAGAATTCAGAGAAGTGCTTCACTTATGATTATACTTTTATTATAAGGGATACAATTCAGGAATAGCCAAATGGAAGAGATGCATAAAGGAAGGTATGGGGGTTGAGGGCACAGTCTTTCCACACCCTCTCTGGGTACGCCATATACCCAGCACATCCCCTTGCTCATCAATCCAGAAGCCCCCTTAACCTCATTGTTTCAGGATTTTTATTGACATTTCATTATATAGGCGTGATTGATTGCATCATTAGCCATTGATGATTGAACTGCATCTCCAGCTGCTCTCCATTCCCCAGAGGTAGGGTTGGGGTGAAGCTGATGATAGTTCTAACCCTTTGACCATGTGTTTTTTTTCCTCTGGTGACCAGCACCTATCCTGAAGCTCTCTAGGGGCCTTTCAAGAGTCACCTCATTAAGCATAAATTCAGATATGATCAAAAGGGTCATAACATGAATAATGACAGGAATTTACTCAGGAAATTCCAAAGATTTAAGGAACTCTGTGCTTACAACCAAGGATGAAGACCAAATATATATATATAATTATACTATTATGTGCCATAATTGATAATCTCTTATGCTACTTTGTTGTCCTGGATGGTCTCCCCGGAAAATTCACATCTAAACCCAAACTCCCATAATAGACTTTGGACTTCGATTCTATTTGCGGCTAAACTTTTCTCCCTAAGTGGAAATTACCTCAAGTGCAGCATGTGCTGTCGGAATTTGTTGTCTGTTCCCCAACAGCTGCTTTGTTCTCTCATTCTCCATCCCCACTGGTGTCACCACCAACTCAACACCAAAACATAGGTTATCTGAATTCTGCCTTCTCCCACCTTCTCATCTAGACAATAACCAGGTCTTGTCTGTTTTACTTCCACTGAAATTTGTAAATTTATCATCTCTCCTCCATTTTCACCATCACTGAAGTTCTGATCTGAACTGTGACAGCAGCCTCATCTGTCTGGAGCCACTTGAATCTGCATTCCATATACTGGCAGGGGTGGTTTTTCTTGACCATCAACCTGCCCATATCATTTTCTGGTTTAACATTTTCTACTGGATCTTCATTAGCCAGAAGAACACTTAGTTTTCTAGGTTGGACATACAGAATTCTCCACAATTTTGGTTTTGATTTCACTGAGCTGCCTTTGGGAGTTAACATAGACAGCACCTCATTCAGAAATTCCATTTTTATAACATCTTGGCACCCCATGCCTTACCTCTCTTGAGTTAGGTGCTCTGCTATTGGACTCCAGGTAATATGTTGGCTTCTCAGTGATTGCTTTTGATGTTTTGTTGTTATGTTTAAGAAATGCTACAAGAGGATATTAATACTTCAGCTGGATTGCACTTTATGGCCTCTGTGAGAAAGAAAGCTGTAGAATGTCAGGATGCAAGTACAAATACAGACCCAGGTAAAATGCTATTTTACCTTAATTTTAAAATTCATATGTTTTGTGCAATATTTAACATATCAAGACTTTTTATTCAAAATAATGATTTAACATGAATTTTAAGTTAAGTGATAATAGTTACTCCTCCCAAGTTCTTATCCTCAACCTTTGTATATACTTCACAAATTTTAAACTTTAAGTTGAATTTATGATAATTTAATTAAAACATAATAGAAATTTTTGTTCAAAATACCATGGACTACATCCATGTTTTAAATTTGGGTTCTCTGTGCCATTAATTGCCTTCACTGGGATTTCATGCCTAAGACCAAGAAGCCTGGAGCTATGGCTGTTGAAGTTATTTAGGAAGAGGACTAGATTGGGTTGGTATGGGAAGGGCATATGTAACTGTGTCCAAGAACAGAGGAAATAAAATTTGAAGGAACTGTTATTTGGAATTTTGCCTGACAGACTTCCTTATTCATGTAAGTGCTCTGACCTTTGTGTTGTAGAAATTCTTTTCTATGATATTTAGGAAACAGTTGCTTTTCAACTGTGTTCAGAACCTTCAAGTGCTTTTCTTAAATCTCTAATTTTATATTATTTACAAATAGTATTTATTGATAAGGTTTCAAAATAATATCATTATAGAATATTTGAATAATGTAGCAAAGCTATGAAGAAGATGAAATTAACTATAATCATATCACTTAGAATTAATGTGTTTTTAAAAGATTTTAGGGGGTGGGGCAGAGGGAGAGGAACTCAAATAGACCCTATGCTGAGTGTGGAGCCCAGTGTGCAGCTTGATCCTTCGACCCCAAGATCACAGCCCATGCCAGAACCAAGAGTCAGATGCTTAACCAGCAGTGCCACCAGGCTACCCTAGAAGTAACATTTTGATGATTTTTCTTTCAGTCTTCTCTTGCACATTTTACATAGTTGGTTTTTTTTTTTTTTAAAGATTTTATTTATTTATTTGACAGAGATCACAAGTAGGCGGAGAGGCAGGCAGAGAGAGAGAGTAGGGGAAGCAGGCTCCCCGCTGAGCAGAGAGCCATATGCAGGCTCTGGGATCCCAGGACCCTGGGATTATGACCTGAGCTGAAGGCAGAGCCACGCAGGCACCCCCATTTTACATAGTTTGATGCAGTATATGGTGTCCTGCCTCACTATCCATACTTTAATCTTCCAAATAGTATTCCTTTCTTCCCTGAGAATTTAACCCTTCATGGGTCCCACTGTTTGCTTTTGCGTAGCAATCTTTGGATACTCTCTAGTTAGACTGTGTCTTTAACATATTGCATTATTTATTTACATAGTATAGTTTATACAGATGAAGTATATATGTGTAGGTAGCATATACATTGTAGTACATACTTAACATTACAGTATAGTATTTATATTATACTCTCTACTTACCTTATAGTATATGTTTGCAATACTGTCAATATTTTATCTGATATGGTCAATATTGCATATGCACACAAACTAATTAGTTAAATGAATTTTAATTAAGTGATGTTTAAAATGCTTTATATTTAATTTATATATTAATATATTTAATTTATATTTAATAATCCTAGATGCAGAGTTATTCAGACTTGTTTAATGTTTGGGAGTATTAGATGGGCTGGTCTGGGACACCTTTTTTCCGCCTTTGAAAAAGTCTCTTGGTATCTATGCAGTACATTTATAAGAATGGATTGGATTTGGAAAACAAAATTTACCTATATTGTGTATCCTTTGCTTTCACTTTGATTTCTGCTTATGTCATACATTTCCCTGTGTCATCAAAAAGTACTTGGTAAGCATATTCCTTCTTCCAGTTGTGACATAAAATATTTACCTAATTTTTTAGTGTTGAGTGCATTAGGTGGTTTCCAGTATTTTTCTCCTATAAATAAGTTTTCAGTATCTTTCCACATGTGAGCCTTTGTTTTGGTCACCACTGTGATTTAGCTAATTCTTTTATCTTTACCCATTTAATATGTCATAAAAGGCATCTCATTATTTAGTTTTTGTTTTTATCTGAATGAGGTTAGCCTACAGAAGATGTTTTTTGATGCAAATGGTGCATATGCATTTGAGAAACATTCTTATAAGAAAAAACCTTTGAGAAAGCCTTGGAGGTACTTTACTGCTAGATAGTCTTCTAGACTTGGCAGCTGGTTTGCCAGAAGTCTGTTATCATCCAGGTAATCAGGCCCAGGATGAACAATAATAAAATCATAAATTAACACTAATTTTTAAAAATTAAATTTTTAAGCAGTCAATCTACTTTACTACCTTTAAACAATATCTAAAAATCGCATTCATACCTTTAATTTTTTCTGTTTGTGAAATTCTTTTTTGTTTCTTTTTTTGCCTCAACTCTTACAACTGACTACAAGATAAAAAAGCTACTTCTCAAGAAGTTGTTTCTGAATGTGGTAAAAATCAACAAATCATTTCTTCCATATCAGGTGTGCTTTTTTTCTCTTTTTTTCCCCTGAGAATAACATTACTAATTAAAGACTGTTCTTCTGATGACCAATCAAGAGCTACCACTATCCATCAAAAAGCAATAAAACCCATCAATTGATTGAATAGAGATAGAATGATAATTTAAATATTTTCACTTTCCTTTTTTCTAATTTCTGGGTTGTTACATGGTTTAAATTCAAGCCTTCGTACCAAGTTTCCAGTGTTCAATATAATAAGAAATTATATTTTGCAAATGAAATTTGAAAGTAATGTTTTATTAAAAATAAAATGTTAGGAAGTAAAACTAGAGTCCTAGTGAAGGGATTTTGGAATATTGGTGAAGTTTAGTGGGGTAAAGTTTGGAGCCGATGACCCAAGAAAGAATTCTTGAAACATCGTTGGTGCAAAATGGTGGTTTAATAAAGCATGAGGACAGGACCCGTGGGCAAAAAGAGCTGCTGCCTCAGGGTTGTGAGGGGGTGGCTTATTATATATTATGCGGTTGTGGGAGGTAAGGAAAAACTGAGGTCTTTTGTATGTTAAAGAAAATTCACAGGATACAGGAGGCCTTGCCACTGTCAAGTTAAAGTTGTTTTCCCTCTAGCAAGGCATTAATAGGAAGATAGTTGGGAACTTCCTGGAGGATCACTCTGCCTTCTTCCAGTATCTGTCAATGGGCTGCAGCTTATAAGGATATTATATCTACATTTCCTCCTGGAAGCTAGGCCATTGATAGAAATGCTTCATTTCTGTAAATTGCTAAGACATTTATAAACTGAGGGAGACTCAGTTCTTGCAGGATTGTGATCTCTACAAGTTAGCTATTTGTTTTTCCTTTCCTTAGCTTTAGGGTGGCCAAGAGTACATAAGGAATGTCACTTATATCCCATGGGGGAGGGTGTTGTGGGGTGTCCACTTCTGCTTTGTCCCCAGCTTGCCTTCTTTTCCCTCATCCCTAGGACAAAAGGCACAGAGACCATTTGCTGACATATTGTGATAGGCTTCTTTAGTGTACTTTTGAATAAGAAGCTAATGACTTTTATAAAATTTAGATGTTAAACATTTTTTAAGTGGTAAAATTAAGCTATGAGCTCTGCGAATATACTAGAAACTACTGAATACTGAGTTGTGCCATTCTATTCTATTCTATTCTATTTATTTTATTTCATGAAGGGTACACACCCTAGCAGGGGGATGGGGAGGGGTAGAGTGAGGTGGAGAGAGAGAATCTAAAGCAGCCTCCATGCCCAGCACGGAGCCTGACTTGGGGCTCAATCTCATGACCCAGAGAGCATAACCTTGTTGTGGAATTTCGGAGGCATCGGAGAAGCTCAAGTAGCACACAGAGAACTGGGAGAAGAACTGGGAGAGCTTTATTAACGCTAGTGGGCTCAGTGGGATCACTCCCAAAGTCTGAGCACCCAGCCTTTATTGGGACAGATATTTATAGGCAAACTAGGGATTTTTCATGGTTTCGCACAGCTGATTGGCTCGGGGTCATGAGGTAGTTCTTAAAGCTATGCGGAAGTGACTTGGTGGAGAAGTGCCAAGTCATCCTCGGTGGCTCCTCGTCTCAGTGGGGTGGCCATTTTGGGCTTTTCCACCTCAACCTGAGCAGAAATCAAAAGTCAGTTGCTCAACAAACTGAGTCACCCAGGCACTCCTGAATTGTGCCCTTTTAAAGTGTCTAAATTATATCTCAATAAATCTGTTAAATGAATAACAAGAAAAAGCATTGACAGTAAAAAAATTAGTTATAGGTTAATTTTCTGAACAGGTTTTCTTGCAATCTCCTAAACAAACATGACTTAATATATCTGAAATGGAAATAGGAAATTACAGCATTTTCCTTTATCTTTTTTTCCTTCTTTCTTCTCATGGGGCTTGAGATCACAACCCTGAGACCAAGACTTGAACTGAAATCAAGAGTCGAACACTTAACTGACTGAGCCACCTAGGAAATTAACAGCATTTTCTTGACATGACTTAGATACTTTATTATCCCCATGAATCATTCATATGAGAAAAGCAATAATCAGTCTCTATTCAACTATGAATTACTTTACAGTAAATTGTTTTTAGAATAGAATAGAATTTATTTATACCTGTGAAACTTCTTTGATTTTTTTTAAAAGATTTTATTTTTAAGTAATCTCTTCACCCAAAGTGGGGCCCAAACTCAGAATCCTGAGATCAAGAGCCACATACTCCACAGACTGAGCTAGCTAGGCGCCTCCTACTTAGATTTTTAACAACAAAAAAAATTTATGTTGCTTGTTGCTGATTTGTTATAAATGCTAATGACTTAGAGCTATTTACAGATTTTTTTTTATATTCCTGATTTTTAAATTTTCTTAATTTTCAGAACATGAACCTTTGAATGTTCCTCAAGTGTTGGCTCCCGATGTATATCTAAATCTCAAACGTCACACTGAAATATCAGAGGAACCTTCATCACCTTCACCGTCTGATCTGGTACTAAATTTGATATTTCTATTCAGAAGTTATAATAATAGGGGCGCCTGGGTGACTCAGTGGGTTAAAGCCTCTGCCTTCGGCTCAGGTCGTGATCCCAGGGTCCTGGGATCGAGCCCCACGTCGGGCTCTCTGCTCAGCGGGGAGCCTGCTTCCTCCTCTCTCTCTGCCTGCCTCTCTGCCTACTTGTGATCTCTGCCTATCAAATAAATAAATAAATCTTAAAAAAAAAAAGTTATAATAATACATTTGCTAAAATTTATTATGGTCATCTGCATCATTTAATTGTATAGATGAAATGAGGCTAAAATGGCATCTATGTAGCTTTGTTGGAAAGATCAAAAAATTAAGATTTAAATACTATGCCCCAAAGTATTGTAAACTAAGACCATAAGACACACTTCCTGCAGTTTTCCCTAAGTTAGGGAAATATATAAGCTCATATAAGCTCTTTTTGTCTTTAGAATTAATTATTATTATTATTATTATTTTTAATTTTTTTTTTTACAAGAGTGAATGGTGCAGACTGGTTGTACAGAGTAAAAAGAATATAACCCTCTTTGATTTTACATGTTTTGTTTCAGGTTAGAAACACTTACATAAATGTGACTGATATTAAAGTTGATGATCTACAGGAACTGCCTGTTAAAGAGGGGCCTTCAAATGATACTATTACCAAACAGCCAAGTGATCACCTGGAGATCCCATCTTCTGCAGAGTTACATTATATGGCAGCTTCAGTTATAAATGCTGTTCCCTTGCATACTGTTAAGACTGAAGGTAATAATGTTCTTCTTTTTAAGTTGATTAAAAACACTTTAAAAATTCTTTAATATAACATGTTTACCCCTTCTTAAGTCTCTTAGCTCTTTTCCTGCGAACCCACTATATCTTTGGATGTTTATATTCACATTTAGGAATGTTCTTTTGTGGGGGAGGGCAGAGGAAGAGGGAGAGAGAATCTTAAGCAGACTCCATGCCCAGCATAGAGCCTGATGTGGGGCTTGATCTTACGACCCTGAGATCCTGACCTGAGCCACAGTCAAGAATTGGAGGCTTATCTGAATGTGCTATGTGGTCCCCCTAGAAGTGTTCTATTAATCTTCTAACTACCTTGTTTAGAATCAGTCTTTTTATGCTTTTCATATTCTTGATAGAGTCAGCCAATTCCACTATGGATTTATTTTTTAAATCTGCAAAAATGTCTCCACCCTGTCTGGATGAAAGAAGCTGGAGAGCAGGCAGTACAGTGGTGAAGAACCCTGGGATTGCCTCACCTATAACATCAGAATTACAGCAGGACAAAGGTGAATACCCTAAATGTCTGACATGACTCTCGCCTTTTCTCTAAATTACTGATACATAGAAATGAGTTCTAAAACTTGGTAATTGCAAAAGAAACCAGGAAAAGTTTTTTCCTTTGCTAAGAAGAGTGTGGTCAGATAGGTAAATTAGGTAGCGTCATGGTTCCAAAGCTGGGGCCCCTGGGTATTCTGTGAGGAGACTACAGATCTATTTGTACATAGGTCTTTTCTTAATTGAGGAGGCTAAAAATAAACATCCTATGGGATGTCATGAGTGCTTTGGTATTAAAAGGGAATTCTCATATTTAAAAAAAAGTGGGCGGTGAACCATGAGAGACTATGGACTCTGAAAAACAATCTGAGGGGTTTGAAGTGGCGGGGGGGTGGGAGGTTGGGGTACCAGGTGGTGGGTATTATAGAGGGCACGGCTTGCATGGAGCACTGGGTGTGGTGAAAAAATAATGAATACTGTTTTTCTGAAAATAAATAAATTGGAAAAAATAAATAAAAAATAAATAAAAAATTAAAAAGTGGGCGATTCTAGAATAGCATGTAGAAAATACACAGGTATTTAGCCAACAGTAAAATATTATAAGTAAAACACTCAGTTTTAGAATTATAAATTAGGTTGCATTATTATAAAATATTTGCAAGATTTAGAAGAATATTTTTCCAAAACCTAAAGTTATTACATCCTATGAATGATTAGATTACTCTTCTTTTTGAAAAAGATTTTATTTATTCATTTGATATAGAGAGATATAGGGAAAGAGCTTGAGCAGGAGAAGAGGCAGAAGGAGAGGAAGAAGCAGACAAGGCTGAGCCGGGAGCCCAACATGGGGCTCGATTCCAGGATCTGGAGATAATGACCTGAGCCGAAGGCAGATAGCCAAACATCTGAGCCACCCATGTGCCCGAATAGATTAAGCTTAATAAGCCATCAGATTTCTTCCAACTGAAAGCCAATATGTCTTCTGGGTTCCACAGGTCCTGGGAAGGACACCCAGCCTTGTGGTTTTCAGATGCTTGGGGTCAGAGTCCAGCCCTGTCTGCTAATTGTATATCAACAGTGGGCACTCAGGAAATGTGAGGGTGTAGGGAAGGGATGGGTAGCAGGGAAACCTCACCTTAGGATGTGTTAGGGCATGTCTGTTATAGCTGTGTATACCAGTAAGTGCCAGAATTTCAGATTTTGAAGCCTTGGCCCATTCTCTTTCCTGTTATGGGGCTGTTTGGTGCATGGGTATTGAAGGGAGAATGTATGAAACTAACAAGTCTTTTAGGCTGGGAAAGTGTGTGGGAAATGAAAAGAGCTTGACTTCTAGGTTCAAGTAGAACAGACCTGGTTTTTGGTCCCAACTCTATCACTTCATAGTTTGGGTACTTCTTGCAAGTATATTAACTTTATTTGATCCTTACTTCTATCTCTGTGGGACACAACCTCATAGAGTTGTCATGTGGGTTACATCTAGCCAAATGCCTGTGGGCTCCCTGGGCTGTGCAGTCAGTTGAGCATCTGACTCTTGGTTTCGACTCAGGTCATGATCTCAGGGTCATGGGATCGAGCTCTGTGTGGGGCTCTGCACTCAGTGCAGACTCTGCTTAAGACTCTCTTCATCTCCTCCTGTCCCTGCTCCCCACGCTCACTCTCTTGTTCTCTCCCTCTATCTAAAATAAATAAATCTTTTAAAAAAATGCCCATGGGCTAGTTTCCCTTCATTTTCATACCAGTCAACTTTTGAAATTCTGCCATACTGGAACCAGATCCATCTCTCTGTGACCCCTGAATATCTTTGGCCAGCATTTTAAGTGACCATAAGCTAGCTACAGGTTAATTTCCTTCATTAGATCAAGTCTATTCAATGTTTTAGAAGATCATTCTCTGGGGAGACTGGTTACAAAAATATGTCAGTGTCCCTTATTAAAGAGACAACTTTAAAATGCCAGTTTAAAAGGATGTGTTTCATATTTTGAAAATAAATTCCATTATGGTATTTACATAATATACCATAAAGATTCAGAATCTTGTTGCATAATAGAGTTGAATGGGATTTGTATTATAGAAAAAGGTTGGGAGAAGGAGGGTCAGATTCCCTAGGTATTTAAAACAAAAGCAAGACAAATAATAAATTCCTACCTTTAGTGATACTTGCTCACCATTTTGAATGATAGTAGTTTCCTATTTTAGAAACTATCTCCAATAGGAATGCTTTCAGCTATTAATAGCAAGCAGAGCTTTGCTGGCCAGAGGGAGATTTTTTCATCAGTGGAGCTCAGTATTTAACCCTTTAGGTGATTTTTCCTTTTTTTTTCTCCCCCTATTAGTCAGTGGGAATAGAGCAGATTCTCCAAAGAAAGGGAAGCTATTTTCATTATGTAGGTAGACCATTCTGGATTTTGGACATGTCCAGCTCTTTTGCCGAATTTTCTCCTTGAAGTTTGTATACAAAATTCTCTCCTGAGAATGACTAAGGGAGATACTTCAGGCTCCTGCAAACAGGAAGGACAGATGGTAAAGTACTGTGAGAGTCAAGGTGAAAAAGGTAAGGCCAGGCGTACCTGATGAGCGTGATCTCATGTAGAGATTACTTATTAAAAAAAAAAAAAAAAAGGTAAAACCAGAACAGGTAGTGGAAAGTGATACAGTGGCCATTGCCTGCATCGCAGTTTGACATTATCCTGTCATGGGAAACCTCACACTAGACTGGGACTGAAAGGTAAGAAGCACTACCTACACTTGTTTAGTGATTCACATTTTTCAGAGTATTTTATTGCACAATTCAGTCTTCACAAAGCCTCTCTAAGTTAGGTAGGTCAGGCATCATACTCCTCATTTGACCAACTAGTCAATAAACAATCAAGGACCAGATCTTGGAACTTAAGAAGAGTGTAATTAATATCGGGCTCTCTGCCTGGGCACTCATCTCGGGGAGGAAAGGAAGGCAAAGAAGCAGAGGATTATGATACAGCATGGGAAGTGCTTTCAAGGTGGTATGGATGAGATTCTTGGGAAATGCAGCATCTACTCCATCTCTAGGGAGGATGGGACATTTATCCCATTTATTCCACTGAGACACCTCAGTGGAATCTTAAAGGGAAGTGGGACTTAGAGAAAGGTCACACAGAGTGAGAGACTAAATTGTGCAGTGATGTGGAGGTTCGATGGAGCCTGCAGAGGCTGAGAGAATTAAAGTTTGCTTGGAGGCAGTGAAGTGGTTTTGTTTGTTTAAGACAGCAATAGATGAGCTGGAGAGGGAGACAGAGGAAAGACTGAATGGCATTGTCCTTATACTGAGGCCTTTGGACTTTTATGATGAGGTATTAGAGAAACACTGAAGAATTTGAGGTGGGAAAGGAACAAAATCAGATTTGTGTTTTAAAAGATCCTTGTGGAAGGTGGACTAAATAGGGGTAAAATAAATTAGAGATAGAGATGTTGTTTGGGGTCCAGCTATTGTGAAAGCTTCAGCTAAGCAATGGTAAAAAGAATGGACATTTTGGTTGGTAATCATCAATATTTGGTGTTACTTTGGATCTGCAGGAAAGAGAAGAACCTTGAATGATTCTCTGGCTTAGGAACACGTTGAATGAGAACTACTAACTGAACTGGGGAATCAGGAAGAGGGAGAAAGTTGGAGGGACAGAGTGATGAATTTCAGTTGATAGGCTTTAGGAACAACCTAAATGAGATATCCAAGACATAGGTGGATTTAAGGGCTGGCGCTCATGAAGATGCCATGTGAATCTGAGAGTCATCTGTGCATTGGTGACACCACCCAGGGAGAATACGTGAGTGAGAAGTGAGCTGAGACTGACAGCCTGGAAGTGCTGATGGGTCAGAGGGGTGGGGGGGCCGAAGAGTAAAATGACAAGACAATGAAGAAGGAAGAGCAATAGGGGGAGGAGGAGACCCAGAGCCTGGAAAACGAACACATTTTTAAAAGTGTTTGAGGGGTGTCTGGGTGGCTCAGTCATAGGGCATCTGCCTTTGGCTCAGGTCATGATCCCAGGGTCCTAGAATCAAGCTCTACCTCAGGCTCCCTGCTCAGCAGGAAGCCTGCTTCTCCCTCTCTCTCTCCCCTGGCTTGTGTTCCTTCTCTCACTGTCTCTCTGTCAAATAAATATAAAAATCTTAAAAAAAAAAAAAGTTTCAAATTTGGAACAAGGATCAATTGAGTTTAAGAGTTGGGAAGGTCATTGGCTTTGATATTGGTCTTGGGAGGTTTAATGATAGCTTGAGATCTCATGTAGAGTTGGTAGTGGCCCATAGTAGGCCTACCTTTTACTATGTGACACTGGTGGTTTTCAAGTAGAGTTTTAAAACAGTCAAAAATAGGGGCACCTTGGTGGCTCAGTCAGTTAAGTGTCTGACTCTTGATTTCTGCCGAGGTCATGATCTCAGGGTCCTGAAATCAAGCCCTACACTGGGCTCTGTGCTCAGTGGGAAGTCTGCATGAGATTTCTCCCTCTGCTCTCTCCCTTCATGCTCTCTCTCTCACTCACTCTCAAAATGAATAAGCAAATCTTTAAAATAAATAAAAAGTAAAAAATATTAAATAATGTTGCTTTTTAATGAAGTATGTTTTTATTGCAGAAGGTAAAGTGTCATTCAAACTGCCTTGTGTGTGGAGTTTTGTGGTAATAGCAACACTGTTATGTATTCTTATCTCACAACAGACAGCTCTCTGAAGTCGAGAAGCTGAAGTGTTATTTCTGAGTGTATTGAAACAGATTTGGAAGGGAATGTTATTTTGACTTAAAATGCGGTCTTGAAAAAAATTAGATCATCAGCATTTACTTCTCCCTTAATTCTACTGAATTCTAATATTGATTACCTTTATTAATATTTAGATATGCTAAAGCCAGATTTTCAAGTCAAAAAACAGAACTTGAATTCAGCTGCTGCAGAGGATGACCCGCCGTGGGAGCTCCTGCAGGATGTGTCTGCAGCTCGCCGCCTAGAGCGTCTCACATCTAAGCTTCAGGAAATTGATGAACAGCTGTTAGCAATACAGAGCATTGCTGAAAACATAGAGCAGGATTGCCCCAGATACAAACTGCTAGATCGACATTGTGATAAGGTAGACTGTCTTTATTTTAGCTATTCGTTTGTTACTGAGTTATTAGATTTGGAATTTGATGTGATTTTAGACATTTGGTTTTTCAATATAATAGGATTTTTTTTTTAAGCTAGGGTTTCTCAACCTCAGCATTATTGATATTTGGACCAGTTAATTCTTTGTTGTGGAAGACTTGTCATGAGCACTGTAGGATTTTTTTTTAAGATTTTATTTATTTGACAGGGATATTTGATAGCATCCCTAATCTTTACCTGCTAGCTTTGCTGTAATAATAAAACAATGTCTTCAGGCATGGCCAAATGTTCTGTGGGGAGCAAGATAGCCCCCAGTTGACAACCACTGCCTTAAACTTCTAAGAAGTGAACCAGTGCTTCCTACCAGGAAAAGAAATATATGAATTAGAAAACAAGAATGTGGTTTCAAATGAACCCTGCTCATAACTGAGTATCATTTTCTTCAGCAGGACTTTTTTAACTTAATAAAAATGCTGTTGTCTTTATATTTAGAATTCTCAGTTTCTTTAAAATATTTTATACAATGGGAATAGTAGTCCTTAGACGTTTTCTGTATCTTTAAAAAATACGTATAAGAATGAGATTATTTATGTGTATTGGTATATCATGGTAGTTAGACAAATAGGAAGTCTCATATGAATTAATTATTTTGCACAAACTGTTTTTTTAGGAAATAAAATTTACATAAAATTAAGATTAGGGAACAAACAGTAAAAATACCTTGAATGTGTTAAAGCTTTATATTGGGAAATGCAAATTGGTCTGCAGGATAAAAATTCCATCATTGACTTTCCTAACAAATATTCTAGGTTGCTAGCTGGCTGATATTTTAAAGGATGCATTTATTAGGTTTATAGTATTTCTTTAATTCAAACATTTAGCACATATTAAAAAGTTAAGATTAAACAAGTGAAATCACACAGAAAAAACATGAGGTGGGACTGCTATTAAGTAATGATATTATGATGTTTATTTAATTGTGTCCTTTTTGTTTTTTTTAATTCAGACTTAGATCTAGCACTTCAAAATAAGTGTTAAGTGTTAGAGTCATCTTTGGAACTCCTTATTCCAAAGATTCACTTTCAAAATGGCCTTATGTTCTTGTATATTAAGCATATCCAGAGCCAAATATGTCTTGATCCTGGCTTGCTCCAGAGTCCCAAGAATGGTTTTTTGTTTTTTTTTTTTAAAGATTTTATTTATTTAACAGAGAGAGGTCACAAGTAGGCAGAGAGGCAGGCAGAGAGAGAGGAGGAAGCAGGCTCCCTGCTGAGCAGAGAGCCCGATGCGGGACGCCATCCCAGGACCCTGAGATCATGACCTGAGCCGAAGGCAGCGGTCAACCCACTGAGCCACCCAGGCGCCCCCCAAGAATGGTTTTTTCATCAATAAACATTTATTAAGCTTCTGCTAAGTTTTGGGAATAGAAAGATAAATAAGACATACATAGTCATTACTCTCAAGCAGCTTAGAATCTAACAAAAGAAGATAGCTGTATATACCAGTAAAAACATATGAATAGGGTGCGGTGAGAACACAGGTGCACAGGACAGGTTGTGGCTGGACAGTGAAGCTATAGCATCAATGATGCCTTTATAGAGGTGACTCTGGAGTTGGTTTGAATTGATATTCACCAGTTAGGTAAGGAAAGGCTGATGAAACATTGTGAGGTAGAGGTTGATGATACTGGGCTTTAGGACATCTGGCAGTAAAGGTAGGTAAGGGTAGATAAGTGATGATGGAAAGTATTGTTTGCTATGTCAAGTGATTAGGATTTTTATCTATACTATAAATGGGCAGGAGGGAACCACTGAAGAATTTTAGGCAGTGAAATGGTGTGATCAGATGCTCTGGCAACAGCAGTGGAGATGGTAGATTGGAGAGGATAAGCCTGAGGACAGGGAGGTGGTTGGGTCACAGTGGTTCTAAACTGGCTGCTCTTTAGAGTCATCTTGGGAGCTTGTTAGAAATGCAGAGTTGATGGCCCAAACCCTGAGATTCTGATTTTAAGTAATTCTTTGGTGGGACCCAGGAATTTGTGTAATTAATATGCTTCATGAATGACTCTTATGCAGCTAGCTGTATACTGCATTTACTGATTGATGTTTGGGACTCACTGTATACCAAGCTAAGAAGTAATGATAACCTGAACTTTAGGATTGGAGTTGGAAAAGGATGTAGCAGGACTCAGAGGGTGATTGGCTCTGAAAATGTGAAAAAGAATAGTTTCACAGTGGTATCTAAATTTTGAGCCTGGGTAAATGGTGGAGTCACTTTCCAAACCAGGGAAGAAGAAGACCGTGTGTTTTGGGGGAAGAGAGGCACAGTGATTTTGGTCAGAAACATCTTAAATTTGAAGTATAAGATTAGCATAAGTATAATTTGAAGTATAAGATTAGTATAAGTAGCAGTTGGATATATGCTTCTGGAGCTTAGAAGCTAGAGTTGGGTTTATGGTATAGATTTTTAGACTCCTTACAAGGAAGTTCAAATCATAACAGGGCACTCACCCAAGGAGTATACACTGAATGAGGAGAAAAAGAGGGTAAAGGACAGAATTCTGTGGATGCATGAACTTTTAAAGATGACTCGACAATAAAGCTTGAGAAGGAGCATTCCGAAGTAGTTAAGAGACTCAGGAGAAAGCAAAGTAAAGAAAGAGTCTCATGGGATTTCCAAAGGGGAGATGTAAAGATGGTGGAGGAGTAGGGGACCCTGTTTCAACCTGTCCTCTGAACTGAGCTAGATATCTACCAGATCATTCTAAACACCCATGAAATCAGCCTGTGGTGTAAGAAGATATATCTGGAGCTCTACAAGCTGAATATCTCAAGCGGGGAACTTTGATTGGTAGCAGTGGTGAAAGGACGTTAGGACAGCCCCCCAGATTGAAACCTAGAGCTGCAGGGATGCATGTGCGAACCGGGGGCGACTAGTGGTTTTAGAAGCACAAAAGGCAGAGACATGCCTGGACATGGAAGCAAGGGCTAGCAGAGCTGCTATAGGTGTACAACCCAGAATACTGTGTTTTTTAGCAGTACAGACAAAAATGGAGACAATGTGGCCTGGAGAACTCACTGAAGAACAGATTGTGATTTCTCTGTTCTGAGATAGAGATATGGATACGGTCACTTCTACTCTGACTTTCAGAAGCTGCCAGGAAAAGCTGCCAGAGCACAAAAGCCCACCAAAACTGGTTTTCACCGAGCCCATTTCCTCCCTACAGGAGGCAGGGCAGCTCTGTCCAAACAGGGTTGCTGGAGTAACAGCAGGACAGGCCCCTCCCCCAGAAGACAGTCTGAAAGAACAAGAGGCCAACAACCCTAAGATCCCTATAAAAAAGGTGCATTCTGCTTGGGTTGCAGTCAATCATTTGGACTCTGTACATTCCCTCAACCACCCGTCAACAGAATGACTAAGAGAAGGAACCCCTAACACAGGAAAAATTCAGAGACTGTGACCTCTGCCACAGAACTAATGGATATGGGTATAAGCAAGATGTCAGAAATAGACTTCAGGATAACAGTTATGAAGACAATAGCTAGGATGGAGAAAACCATTAATGGCAGCATAGATTCTTTAAGAGCAGAAATGAGCTGATCTGCCAGAACTTAAAAATGCTATTATTGAGATCCAATCTAGATGCTCTAATGCTAAGGTAAACGAGGCAGAAGAACAAATTAGTGATCTATAAGGCAAACTGATAGAAAAGAAGGAACAGGAGGAGGCCTGGAACAAACAGCTTAAAATCCATGAAAACAGAATTAGAGAAATAAATGATGCCATGAAATGTTCCAGTGTCAGGATTATTGGGATCCCTGAGGGGGTGGAGAGGGAGAGGACCAGAAGATACATTTGAGCAAATCATAGCCAGGAACTTCCCTAATCTGGGGAAGGAAAAAAGCATTCATGTCCTAGAGTCAGAGAAGTCCTCTCCCATGATCAATGAGAATAGACCATCTCCACGGCATGTAATAGTAAAACTCGCAAATCTTAGAACCAAGGAAACCATCTTAAGGGCAGTTAGGGGCAATAGATTCTTTATGTACTGAAGGAGGAACATTGGAATAGTGTCAGACCTGTCCACAGACACCTGGCAAGCCAGAAAGGGCTGGCAAACATATTCAGGGTACTAAATGAGAAGAACATGCAGCCAAGAATTCTTTATCCAGCAAGGTTGTTACTCTGAATGAATGGAGAGATAAAGAGCTTCCAGGACTGGCAGACACTAAAAGAATATGTGACCACTAAGCAAGTACCACTAAGTCCTGCAAGAAATATTAAGAGGGGTTCTATAAAAGGGGAAAGACCCCGAGAGTGATACTTGTTTCTATAGAGACAATCTATAGAAACAAGGACTTGACAGGCAAGATAATGACAATAAAATCATATCTTTTAATAATCACTCTCAACGTGAATGGCCTAAATGCTCCCATAAAATGGCACAGGGTTGCAGAATGGATAAAAAGACAGACCCATCCATATGTTGTCTACAAGAGACTATTTTTGAACCTAAAGATACATCCAGACTAAAAATGAAAGGACAGAGAGCCATCTTTCATGCCAATGGACCTCAAAAGAAAGCTGGGGTAGCAATTCTCATAGCAGATAAATTAGATTTTAAGATAAAGACTGTAGTTAGAAATACAGAAGGGCACCAAATCATTCTTAAAGGGTCTACCCAGCAAGAAGATCTAACAATTGTAAATATCTATGCCGCCAACATGCGAGCAGTCAACTATATAAGCCAAATGTTAATCAAAATAAAGGAGACATATTGATAATAATATGTTAATAATAGGAAACCTCAACACACCACTCTCAGCAATAGATCATTTAAGCAGAAAATCAACAAAGGAACAAGAGCTTTGAATGACACTCTGGACCAGGTGGATCTCATAAGTATATACAGAACATTACACCCTAAAACAACAGAATACTCATTCTTCTCAAGTGTGCATAGAATTTTCTCCAGAAGAGAGCACATACTGGATCACAAATCAGGTGTCAACTGATACCAAAAGACTGAGATTATTCCCTGCATATTCTCAGAACACAGTGCTTTGAAACTGGAGCTCAATCACAAGAAAAGGTTTGGAAGAAATTCAAACATTTGGAAGCTGAAGACCATCCTGCTCAAGAATGTTTGAGTCAACCAGGAAATCAGAGAAGAACTAAACAATTCATAGAAACCAATGAGAATGAAAACGCATCGGTCCAAAACCTATGGGATTCGGCAAAGGATTTCCCCCTAAGGGGGAAATACATAGCCATTTAAGCCTCTCAAAAGAGTAGAAAAATCCTGAATACATGAACTATCTTTACACCTTGAAAGACCTGGAAAATCAACAACAAATTAAGTCTAACCCATATAGGAGAAGGGAAATAATCAAGAACAGAGCAGAGATCAATGAATTAGAAACCAGAAATACAGTAGAACCAACACACCAACGAAACTAGAAGCTGGTTCTTTGAAAGTATTAATAAGGTCATTAAACCACTGGCCAGACTCATCCAAAAGAGAAGAGAAAGGACCCAAATTAATAAAATTATGAATGAATGGGGGAGAGATAATGACTAACACCAAGGAAATAGAAACAATTATCAGAAATTATTTTCAATAGCTATATGCCAATAAATTAAGCAACCTGGAAGAAATGGATGCATTCCTGGAAATCTATAAATTACCAAGACTGAAACAGAAAGCAATCGATAACCTGAATAGATCAATAACTAGTAACGAGATTGAAGCAGTGATCAAAAAGCTCCCCAAAAACAAGAGTCCAGGACCTGATGGATTCCCTGGGGAATTCTCCCAAACATTCAAAAAAGAAAAGATACCTATTCTCCTGAAGCTGTTTCAAAAAATAGAAACAGAAGGAAAACTTCCAGACTTTCTTTGAGGCCAGCATTACCTTGATCCCAAAACTAGGCAAAGACCTCATCAAAAAGGAAAATTTCAGACCAATATCCCTGATGAATATGGATGTCAAAATTCCCAACAAGATCCTAGCTAATATGATCCAACACTACATCAAAAGGATTGTCCACCACGACCAGGTGGGTTTATCCCTGGGATGCGAGGGTGGTTTAACATTTGCAAATCAATCAATGTGATAGAACACATTAATAAGAGGATAGAGAAGAACCATATGGTCCTCTAAATTGATGCAGAAAAAGGATTTAACAAAATACAGCATCCTTTCTGATTAAAACTCTTCAGAGTATAAGGATGGGGGAACATTCCTCAATTTCGTAAAATCCATTTATGAAAAACCCACAGTGAATATCATTCTCAGTGGGGAAAAGCTGAGAGCCTTTCCCTTAAGATCAGGAACACAACAAGGATGCCCACTCTCACCACTGTTGTTCAACATAGTACTAGAAGTCCTAGCAACAGCAATCAGACAAAAAAAAAGAAATAAAAGGTATTCGAATTGGCAAAGAAGACGTCAAATTTTCTCTCTTCGCAGATGACATGGCACTCTATGTGGAAAACCCAAAAGACTCCACCCCCAAATTATTGGAACAGTAATTCAGTACTGTGGTAGGATACAAAATCAATGCACAGAAATCAGTTGCCTTCTTATCCATTAACGATGTAAGTGTAGAAATAGAAATTAGAGAATCAGTTCCATTTACAATAGCACCCAGAACCATGAGATGCCTTGGAATAAACGTAAGCAAAGAGGTAAAGGATCTATACTCTAGGAACTAGTATACTCTAGAAACCAGTGAAAGAAACTGAAGAATACATGAAATGATGGGAAAACTTTTCATGCTTATGGATCAGAAGAATAAACATTGTTATAATGTCTGTGCTGCCCAGAGCAATCTGTACTTTCAACGCCATCCCAATCAAAATACCAACAGCATTTTTCAAAGTGCTGGAACA
Organism: Neogale vison; assembly: GCF_020171115.1. Classification (NCBI taxonomy): domain Eukaryota; kingdom Metazoa; phylum Chordata; class Mammalia; order Carnivora; family Mustelidae; genus Neogale; species Neogale vison. The sequence goes on from NC_058091.1 coordinate 287,865,226, forward strand.
AATAATTCTAAAATTTGTATGGAACCAGAAAAGACCCCAAATAGTGAAGGAAATGTTGAAAAAGAAAACAAAGCTAGGAGCATCACATTGCCTGATTTCAAGCTCTATTACAAAGCTGTGATTACCAAGACATCATGGTACTGGCATAAAAATAGGCACATAGACTAGTGTAACAGAGTAGAGAGCCCAGATATGGACCTGCAACTCTACAGTCAAGTAATCTTTGACAAAGCAGGAAAAAATATCCAATGGAAAAAAGTATCTTTAATAAATGGCACTGGGAAAATTGGACAGCTATATGCAGAAGAGTGAAACTCAACCATTCTCTCACACCATACACAAAGATAAACTCAAAATGGGTGCAAGACCTCAATATGAGATAGGAATCCATCAGAATCCTGGAGGAGAACACAGGCAGTAACCTCTTCGACGTCAGCCACAGCAACTTCTTTCAAGATATGTTCTAAAAGAAAAGGGAAACAAAAACGACAATGAACTTTTGGGACTTCATCAAGATCAAAACCTTCTGTACAGCAAAGGAAACAGTCAACAAAAAAAAAAAGAGGCAACCCACAGAATGGAAGAAGATATTTGCAAATGACACTACAGACAAAGGGCTGATATCCAAGATCTAAATAGAACACCTCAAAAACTTAACACCCAAAAAAGAATTAAGTCAAAAAATGGGCAAAAGACATGAACAGACACTTCCTCAAAGAAGACATGCAAATGGCTAACAGACACATGAAAAAATGTTTATCGTCATTAGCCATCATGGAAATTCAAATTGAAACCATTGAGATACAACCTTACACAAGTTAGAATGCCAAAAACCAACAAGAAACAGCAAATATTGGAGAGACTCTGGACAAAGCGGAACTCTCTTACATGTTGGTGGGAATGCACGTTGGTACAGCCATTTTGGAAAACAGTGTTCAGCTTTCTCATAAAATTAAAAATAGAGCTACCCTATGACCCAGCAATTGCACTACTGAGTATTTACCCCAAGGATACAGATGTAGTAAAAAGAAGGGCCATATGCACCCCAGTGTTTATAGCAGCAATGTCCATAATAGTCAGACTGTGGGAAGAGCTGAGATGCCCTTCAACAGATGAATGGATAAAGAAGATGTGGTCCATATATACAATGGAATATTACTCAGTCATCAGAAAGGATGAATACTCAACTTTTGCATCAACATGGAGGGGACTGGAGGAGAATGGTCTAGGTGCAATAAGTCAAGCAGAGAATGTCAGTTATCAAATGGTTTCACCTTTTTGTGGAATATAAAGAATAGCATGGAGGACATTAGGAGAAGGAAGGGGAAAAATGAAGGGGGGATAATTGGAGGGGGAGATGAACCATGAGAGTCAATGGGCTCTGGGAAACAAACTTAGGGTTTTAGAGGGTGGGAAGTTAGGGGGACGAGTGAGCCTGGTGGTGGATATTAAGGAGGGCATGTATTGCATCGAGCACTGGGTGTAAACCATGGAACACTACATCAAAAAATAATGATGTAGGGGCGCCTGGGTGGCTCAGTGGGTTAGGCCACTGCCTTCAGCTCAGGTCATGATCTCAGAGTCCTGGGATCGAACCCCGCATCGGGCTCTCTGCTCAGCAGGGAGCCTGCTTCCTCCTCTTTCTCTGCCTGCCTCTCTGCCTGCTTGTGCTCTCTCTCTCTGTCAAATAAATAAGTAAAATCTTTAAAAAAAATAATGATGTACTATATGGTGACTAACATAACGTAATTTGTTAAACAAAGGAATTTCCACACATCTATATCCATTAGATAAAAGGACAGCTATGCATGTTGTGATGTTTTTCAAAAATATACATGCCAGCCCTGCTGAATCGGGGGCGGTAGGCTGGGGACAGAGGAGGAGCCAGTGGCTTGGCAGCGGGGAATGTGTAGATCACACACATACATTTTGATAAAGTTCCTAAAAGTTCTGTTACAGCTCCCCTCTCACCCAAGCCTTTTAATACTAGAGGATAGGGACCTTGCCTTTTGCTTGGTAACATGGCAGGCATTCAATACATGCTTATTTAATGGTTATCTTTGCTCTCTTGGTTTTAGATTCTGAGAGTAATAAGATCCCATTTATATAATAAAGACTTATCACCTGAACAGTTACTAATAATAGTATGCAAGCCTAGGAGACAATTTCAAAGGAAGAGTTCTCAAAGAAAGGTTGATCAAACTCTATTAAGTATTTAGTCCACTAAGGTGACTACTTTGAAGGAACTAACACTGATTTAAATGAAAGATTTGGGGATATTGTTTTATAATGCTCTCATCCTATTATAATGCACACATAAATACAAAGATTTTGACTTATCTATTTTAATTAGAGAACAGACTTTAAGCCTGGAAGAAACAGAGAAATAATTGTGGACAAGCACTGACTAGGGGCTTGAAGACCTCAGTTCAAATCCATGTTCTGCCGCTGAGAAAGTCACTGAATTTCTCTGGGTCCTGTTCTCTCATTTATAAAATGAAAGGTTTTGTCTAAATGGTAGCTAATGTTCCTTCCCAATCTAAACTTATATGGTGTTGTTTTCCTTAAGATGCCTAAAAAGATTAAATCATTTAGATTACAAATAAGTAAAAATTTCCTTCTCTTCATCCATCCCAGCATTTAGCGCTCACTGGATTTAGTCACATTTCTTTCATTGTCACCCTAATATTTAAAAGGTACATTACCCTAATATTTAAAAGCTTATTTAAGGGGTGCCTGGGTGGCTCAGTGGGTTAAAGCCTCTGCCTTCGGCTCAGGTCATGATCCCAGGGTCCTGGGATCGAGCCCCGCATTGGGCTCTCTGCTCAGCAGGGAGCCTGCTTTCACCTCTCTCTCTGCCTGCCTCTCTGCCTACTTGTAATTTCTGTCTGTCAGATAAATAAATAAAATCTTTAACAAAATAAATAAAAGCTTATTTAACAATATTGTGAAATTATCAAACTATAAAATTTTTAAGTCATTTTGTTGTTTGTTTTTCTGTAGGTCGAACCTGAAGATCACATTGAATTGTCTTCTAGTCCTGAATCTGGAAGAACATTGGCTTCAAAAGCCAGTGGCATTTCTGAAGGTGTGTGTGTTACAGGCGGGGGTGGGAGGGTGGGGAAGTGGTGGGGGGAGTGTTGGTAGAGGAGACTGAAGCCTTGCTTTGAAAGAATAAGCATTGGCCTTTGAGAGCTACATAACTAGGAATAGTTTTCATTTGTGAGCTGAAGCCCACAGTCCGTTGTTAGATTAGGATTATTCTCGTGATAATGTGATTGGCTCCCACTCAGGCCATTCCCCCACACCCACCCCGCCCCAGAAACCAATGCTCCTAGAGTGGGGCACTGCCCACCACGCGCTTGGTGAGGGCTGCACAGAGCTTGGTGCTGAGGTTGCTGTTTGCCCCGGGTCAAGTGCAGAACTGGAATTTGAGGCTCTGGTTAAATGGCCAAGCAGTGGTGAAATAGAATATGTTTGTGTTTCTTACTGAAAGAATGAAATTAGGGTAGTTACTTAAAAAAATTTCTACTGTGCCTATAGTTGTTTATCTCTACATTCTCTTTAATTCAGTCTTGTCAGCAACTTAACAGTTTTCTATTTTTTTTTTTAAACAGACTTTGGTTTGATTCTGTCATTTAATTTTCTTTTTCATAAATTTCTACCCCTTAGCTCTATTATTTCTTTGGTTTTTGAGGGCTTTAAACTATTGACTTTTTCCTAACTTCATTCTTTTTTTCTAATATATGTATTTGAAGCTAAACATGTTCCTGCAGGGACACAGACAAGAGTGTTGATATGCACTATGTTTTGGTGTTGTTTTGATCTAGTTTGTAATTTGTATTAAGATGTCTTCTTTTGCTCATGAAAGGGATTTTTAACTTCTTAATATTATGCGGTTTTGACTATATATATATATATTTTTTTTTTTTTTAAGATTTTATTTATTTATTTGTCAGAGAGAGAGGGAGAGAGAGCGAGTACAGGCAGACAGAGAGGCAGGCAGAGGCAGAGGGAGAAGCAGGCTCCCTGCCAAGCAAGGAGCCCGATGTGGGACTCGATCCCAAGACGCTGAGATCATGACCTGAGCCGAAGGCAGCTGCTTAACCAACTGAGCCACCCAGGCGTTTTGTTTTGACTGTATTTTTAACTTACTCTCATTTTCATTGCATTTTGATTAGATGAGTGTATGATAATAGCAACTTTTAGATGCTCATTAAAATTTCCTTTGTGGGGGGGCCTGGGTGGCTCAGTCGTGAAGCATCTGCCTTTGGCTCAGGACATGATCCCAGGGTCCTGGAATCAAGCCCCGCATCGGGCTCCCTGCTCAGCAGGAAGCCTGCTTCTCCCTCTCCTACTCCCCCTGGTTGTGTTCTCTCTCTCGCTGCGTTTGTCTCTGCCAAAGAAATAAAATCTTAAAAACAAAAATTTCCTTTGTGGCCTGGGATGTCTAGTTTTTGTAAATGTTTATTTGGAAAGAATATGAATTTTCTGTTGTTTTGTGTAGTCTGTATGTGGGTATTGTGCATGCATGTGTGTGTGTGTATATGTATGTTCTGTCAACCTTTAGATTGTCTATGTATACATATATATGTTTAATCAAGCTTTTAAATTGTCCACATTTTCTATGTTTCTGGTATTTTAGTCTGCTTGATCTGTTCATTGCTCAAAAGGGTGCATTAAAAATTGCCCACAGTTGGGGCGCCTGGGTGGCTCAGTGGGTTAGGCCTCTGCCTTCGGCTCGGGTCATGATCTCAGGGTCCTGGGATCGAGCCCCGTGTCGGGCTCTCTGCTCAGCGGGAAGCCCGCTTCCTCCTTCTCTCTCTGCCTGCTTCTCTGCCTACTTGTGATCTCTGTCAAATAAATTAAATAAATCTTTAAAAAAAAATTGCCCACAGTGATTGTGGAATTTCTTCTTAAGATTCTGTTAAATATTGCATTATATAGTAGAGGCTATGTTATAAAATGATTCTGTTCTTGATTGATACATTTTTTTGTTAAATTTTTACCCTTTTCTCATTAATGAACCTCATCATCTCCAATAATGTTTTTATACTCATTCAATTTTGTCTAATATTAATATTTCTCTGCTTGGTTTTCCCTGGTGTATCTTTTTTGATACATTTTATTTTTTAAAAATTTATCATGGAAAATTTCAGTAGAAGTCAGAATAGTATAATTAACCTTCATGTACCCTATAACCACCTTTAACAATTGTCAACTCATGGTCAATCCTCTTTTATCTATACACCCACCTACTCTTCCCACCTTTTCCTGGATGGTTTTGAAGCAAATTACAGACAGTCTATTATCTACCTATAAGTATTTTATAAATATGTTTAAAAAGATAAGGTTTTCTTTTTTTAAAACACAGATATAATATTATTACTCCTTTAATTTATTTTTTTAAAGATTTTATTTATTTATTTTACAGAGAGATCACAAGTAGGCAGAGAGGCAGGCAGAGAGAGGGGGGGAAGCAGGCTCCCCGCTGAGCAAAGAGCCCGATGTGGGGCTCAATCCCAGGACCCTGAGATCATGACCTGAGCTGAAGGCAGAGGCTTAACCCACTGAGCCACCCAGGCGCCCCTGCTCAATCCCAGGACCCTGAGATCATGACCTGAGCTGAAGGCAGAGGCTTAACCCACTGAGCCACCCAGGCGCCCCTGTCCTGTTCTTTTATTATGGTTTCTCTGTCTTCTTTTATCTGCTTAATGATTTTAGTAATATTTTATGCCCTTTCAGATTGTTTTACTTCATGCGTGTATATTCTCAGTTATCAGATCTGCATACAGCTCTCTCTTATGGTGGTTTCTTTGTGCAATTTGGTTTTGTGTGTGTTTGTGTGGTTTTTTTTTTTAATCATGAACTTATCTTTAGGTGAGTTGTGCTCGGTTGCATATACTCACCTTTAATATGGTTTTATATTTGCTTCTTGAGATCTACTGAAGTAGAAAAATTTGGGGGGCAAATTTTTATATACATTTTTGGCTTGTAGTTGCTATTAGTACATAGATAAATATACTAATAAATTCAGATCCCATTCCTGATTGTGGCACAACAGAAGTTTTGATTTCTCAGCTGAGTTATTTTTCTCCCATCTGCTCTTCAGAAAACTTCTTTGCTGGTCTCCGATTTTCTTATCCTCATTTTATGGATAGAGCTATCCTTCTTATCCTCATTTTATGGACAGAGCTATCCTTCAGTGCTCTAGGCCATATGAAGTTAGCTCAGTTCTCTCCACTGCAGATGACAGAAAACTCCTTTTTGTATGGACTATCCCAGCATCATTGCCCATATATTGCCCAGCTTTGATTCCTTTTTCTTTTCTGGGACTGGGAGATTTCTTTATTTACAAGGCTTGGTTGCATATTAATCTATTTTTTTAAATTTAACATTTCTTCTGTGTTTTTATAACAGGGCAGGAGACTGTCTAACTCATCCACCATGTTTTCTGAAATTGATAGTAAATTTAATAGTTTTACTATGAGGGAGATTAAATTTTAAATATATTAAATTATATTCTATTATAGAATAGAAAGTTATCAAAATAATATATTGTAAACTTCTGATACATCTTTTGCCATGTGAAAGTGTTAACTTTTGTATCTTTTTTTCCCATGTGCTTTTCTTCCTCAACCATTTACTTTGGATTAGTACATTTCCTGACTCATACGAATAAGGATGCTCAATGTGACAAAGAGGAGACTTCAGAAGCTGAATTTTCAGTGACAGAAACTCATTCTAGTCAGAAAACTTGTGTGTTTCCTTCTGCTGACTCAGCTCTCAGCCTTTTCAGTGACCAGAATACAACTTCTCCTGGTACTATTCATTTTTTTCATTTACGCTCTTGTTTTCCCGCATACTGTTACTGAAGAGTAATTTATTGGGAACACAGTTGAGAAAGATTTGTGAAGCCATTTTGCATTATTTATAAATTTCAAGGGAGGGAAGTTAAAAACTGTGCCTTTCGCTTGAAGAACTATGTTGTCTTAATCATCTTCCTAAGATCTATTGCAAGCCTGTATCGTTATCTCTAATAAGATGTATGATTAGATATCTCCAAGTTATTTATTGATGTTAAATATAGAGAAACTGGATTTACTATTCTATCTGATTTCTATAAAACTTGAGAAATTCAGACTCAGCCAATATTGAGAACCTGGAGTTTTAATTATGAAAACAAAATAACGGCTGTAGTTTCTGGAGACTGCCATGTTCCAGATAAGGCTGCTTTACGTGCATTGACCCTGATGTGAGCCTAGCCTGCGAAGGGAATGCCATTAATATCTCAGTTGTACGGTTGAGAATTTTGAGACTTAGACAAGTTTAGTGCCAGTTTTCATTCTATTTCATGTGGAGTTGGCAATTGAAAGTGTACTTTTTAGTCCTAACAAACACATTTTGTCATAGGTCATAGGTCATACTAAATACAATACATGGGCTACTGACAGTGGCTTTGAAATATTTTTTCTCTCTCAGCTATTGATGGTCAAAAACGATGAATTTTCTAAGTGTTTATAGTATGTTTTATTGTCATTATTAAAGTAGCATAAGCAGTCAGAACCCTCTACAGCCTCTTTAACCTCATCCGTCAGCTCTCCCCCGGAAGAGTCAAGCAAAAGCTACAGATGACTGAGAACCTACAGGAATCAAACACGTTCTCAGCTAGGTGCTTTAGGTACTGCACTCAATCTCCACAACTCTGTGAAGTGGAAATGATCAACCCCATAGGATGACGACCAAAATACAGCTGGAATCTAGGAAGAACTTAGAGAAAAAAATTACAAGACTTAAAGCGAACTTCTTAACAGTTTTCCTTTTAATAACCACTATGCCATTTTACTTATTTTTAAATTTTTTTTTAAAGATTTTATTTATTTATTTGTCAGAGAGAGTGAGCATAGGCAGACATAGTGGCAGGCAGAGGCAGAGGGAGAAGCAGGCTCCCCACTGAGCAAGGAGCCTGATGTGGGACTCAATCCCAGGACGCTGGGATCATGACCTGAGCCGAAGGCAGCAGCTTAACCAACTGAGCCATCCAGGCGTCCCTACTATGCCATTTTTAAAAAAGCATTTTTTACTGCTTATGCTACTTTAATAATCTTTAAAAAATAATTAAATTGAATTAATTGCTATTAAAACCTCACAAATGCCCCAACTCTGAAAACAGAGATATGTAAAATCCTTGATTTGAGGATTAATAAATTAAACAAAATAACATGTGTTTAGGAAAGCAAAATTGGTATTAAAAACCTGTGGATATATAAGTCTTGGGTCAGGGTGGATTCATCTAAGGAGATCTTAACAAGGAAATGTTTTTGAGAAGAGATGTCAGAACACTTTTAAGGAGATCTTAACAAGGAAATGTTTTTGAGAAGAGATGTCAGAACACTTTCCCCCATAGTAACTCAATTATCCTGGAGGAGGATAAACGTATCAAAAATTGAGTAGAGGGCGCCTGGGTGGCTCAGTGGGTTAAGCCCCTGCCTTCTGCTCAGGTCATGATCTCAGGGTCCTGGGATCAGGTCCCGCATCGGGCTCTCTGCTCAGCGGGGAGCCTGCTTCCCTTCCTCTCTCTCTGCCTGCCTCTCTGCCTACTTGTGATCTCTCTCTGTCAAATAAATAAATAAAATCTTAAAAAAAAATTGAGTAGATTAGGTGTTTTGCTTTAAAGACATGTAGTTAATATTGGACAAGGTTTAAAAATTATTCTTTTGGGTCCTATTCTTCCAAGTAATGGCTTCTTTGAATGAAATTAGATTATTTTCCTAAATGTATTACTTTTAGATCATCAGAACATTTTTTGTTTTGTTGTTGTTTCAGTAAATTGCACTTCAGTATTTATGTTTGTTTATTTTTTAAAATTCTATTTTATTTATTTGACAGAGAGACAGTGAGAGAGGAAACACAAGTATGGGGAGTGGGAGCGGGAGAAGCAGGCCCCAGGACCCCCTGGAACCCTTGAGCATCCCAGGCAGATGCTTAAGGACTGAGCCACCCAGGCGCCTCACACTTTAGTATTTTAAACTGTGTACTAAGCGAAGAAGGACTGTACTTCCTAAAGTATTCAGAGTATTCTGGATAGAAAAGTAATCATCTGAAAATGCAGAGTATACACTATCAAATAGCACATTTAAGGGGAGGATAAATAAATTACACATATATATCTTTAAACCTATTTGGAGGTTTAAAATATTTTAATTTCTGGTTATATAATTTCTAAAGAGGTTAATAGATGACAGTATAAAAAATTATTGACCCCAAATTTTTATTAATAATGTTTCTCTTCTTTTAAGGTGTGAATAACAGTGATGAGTTATTTGAGAGGTAAATATCTTCAGAATAATTCACAGGTTTACTTAAGATTGGGTATAAACTGTGTGTTTTGGAAATTCTGTTGTTCATGTGTATGTGAGCATCTACACTACATATTTTTTCATGGACTGAAAGGAATATAATTCTCATTGGGAATGGGATGTTTTAAGAAGCTGAGGATTGCTTTATTATATCCTTTATTGTTTTGTTTCAGCATAGGTAATTAGAATGCAGTAGACTGCATTTGCTGCATCCTTTACTGCGTGTGTATTCAGTAGGCAGGACAGATAGAGATTATCTCCTGAGCCATAGGTGCACTTTTTTAAGAGCACAAAAGAAGTCATCAATGACTGATGATTAGACTTTTGCTGAGGATTCTTGGAAAATAGAAGGAACATTAGATCTGTGTTTATTATTTTTGTGTTCTTTTATGCTCTTAGAGGACATAGCTTTACATGTTCATGTTTTCAACTTTACTTGTTCATTTTTGATTAATGTAATTACATTGTAGATACTAACTAATATTTCTCAAATTGGATTTGAAAATGAAGCATTTCAGTAGATCCACTCCAGCTGACTGGGTTAACTGATATTGGAGACATCATTGAGGACCTTATAACAAAAGACGGAGTTTCCAGGGAGGAGCTTGGTTTAACAGAACAACAAGCTAAGAGTATCTGCAGGTAATCCTTGAATAAATCATTTTTAACTCATTTAAAATGCTTATGGTTCAGGAATATTAAAAATTAGCCATATTTTAATGTGATTTTTATGAAACAAACACAAAACTTGGTTATTTTCTTCAAATAAATACTTTCTGTGATGTTTATGTGTCATTGCTCCCTTTCTCCAACATTAGTCAGATTTGTGTATTTAATACAGCAGCACATCTATATCCTGCGAGTTTTCCCAAAGTCTCATCACTTATTTTTATTTTTGTTGTCATTATTTTATCTATATCTATAGCTATATCTATATATATCTTTTCATGTGTCTCTTGTCTATTTGGATGTCTTCTTTGGAGAAATGTCTGTTCATGTCTTCTGTCAACCTTTAAATTGGATTATTTGGGGTTTTTTTGGTATCAAGTTGTATAAATTCTTTATGTATTTTGGATACTAACCCTTTATCAGACATTCATTTGCAAATATGTTCTCCCATTCAGTAGGTCGTCTTTTAGTTTTGTTGATTATTACTTTTGCTGTGCAGAAGCTTTGTATTTTGATGTAGTCCCAGTCATTTATTTTTGTTTCTGTTACCCTTGCCTCAGAAGACATGTAGAAAAATGTTGCTACAATCCATGTCAGAGAAATTACTGCCTGTGTTCTCTTCCAGAATTTTTATGGTTTCAGGTCTCACATTTGGGTCCTTAATCCATTTTGAATTTATTTTTCTGTTTGGTGTAAGAAGGTGGTCCAGTTTCATTCTTTTGCATGTTGCTGTCCATTTTTCCCAACACCTATTTGTTGAAGCGACCATATTTTCCTATAGCAAATTCTTTCCTGTTTGCCAATGAATTAATTAATTAATTGACCATATAATAGTGTGTTTATTTCTGGACTCTCTGTTCTGTTCCACTGAGCTGTGTGGCTGTTTTTGTGCCAGTACCATACTGTTTTGATTACTACAGCATTGTGTTATGTCTTGAAATCTGGTATTGGGATACTTACACTTTTGTACTTTTTCAAGATTGCTTTGGCTTGGAGTCTTTTGTGGTTCCATACACATTGGGGGGTCATTTGTGAAAAATGCTGTTGGTGTTTTCATAGGGACTCCATTAAATCTGTAGATTGCTGTGGGTAGTATGGACATTTTAACAATATTTGTTTCCCAGTCCATGAACATGGAATATCTTTCCATTTGTTTGCATAATCTTTAATTTCTTTCATCAGGTTTTATAGTTTTCAGAATACAAGGTCTTTCACTTCCTTGGTGAGGTTTATTCCTAGGTATTTTATTATTTCTGGTGTAATTATAAGTAGGATTGTTTTCTTTATTTCTTTTTCTGCTACTTCATTACTAGTATATAGAAATGTAATGAATTTTTATATATTGATTGAATCTTACTGAATTCAATGATCAGTTCTAGTTTTTTGGTGGAGTCTGTAGGATTTCCTATATATCGTATCATGTCTTCTGAAAATACTGAAAGTTTTATTTCTTCCTTGCCAATTTGGATGCTTTTTTCCCTTTTTCTTGTGTAATTGTGTGGCTAGGACTTCCAGGACTATGTTGAATGCAAGTGGTGAGAAAGGACATCTTCATCTTGTTCTGATCTTAGGGGAAAAGCTCTCAAGTTTCTTACCATTGAGTATGACATTAGCTGTGAGTTTTTCATATATGGCCTTAATTATGTTGAGGTATGTTTCCTCTAAACCTGTTTCATTGAAGTTTTTTGTCACGCATGGATGTTATACTTTGTCACATGTTTTTTCTGCACCCATTGAAATGATCATATTTTTTTTATCCTTTCTCTTGTTGATGTGATGTATCACATTTATTGATTTGCAGATATTGAGCCACCCTTACGTCCTTGGAATTAATCCCACTTTATTGTGGTAAATGATTTTTTAAATGTATTATTACTTTGGTTTGCTAATTAATATTTTGTTGAGGATTTTTGCAACTGTTCATCAGAGATATTGCCCTGTAATTCTCTCTTTATAAAGATTTGTTTAGGGGCACTTGGGTGGCTCAGTGGGTTAAAGCCTCTGCCTTTGGCTCAGATCATGATCCCAGGGTCCTGCGATCAAGCTCTGCACTGGGCTCCCTGCTCAGCCGGGAGCCTGCTTCCCTCTCTCTCTCTCTCTCTCTGCCTATCTCTGTCTGTGAAATTAAAAAAAAAATCTTTAAAGATTTGTTTATTTATTATTTTAGAGAGAAAGCATGACAGGGAGGGGCAGAGGGATAGGGAGAGAGAGAATTTTAGGCAGACTCCCTGCTGAGCATGGAGCCCAATGCAGGACTCATTCTCACAACCCCCAAGATCATGACCTGAGCTGAAATCAAAAGTCAGATACTTAATCAACTGAGCCACCCAGGTGCCATAAGTAGTTCTCTTTTTTTTGTAGTATGTTTATCTGGTTTTGGTATCAAGGTAATGATGGCCTCATAGAATTAATTTGGAAGATTTCCTTCCTCTTTTATATTTTGGAATAGTTTGAGAAGAATACATACTAACTCTTCTGTACATGTTTGGTAGAATTTATCTGTGAAGTTGTCTGGTCATGGACTTTTGTTTGTTGGAAGTTTTTTTTGTTTTTGTTTTTGTTTTTGTTTTAACATATTTTATTTATTTATTTGACAAACAAGAAATCACAAGTAAGCAGAGAGGCAGGCAGGGAGAGAGAGGAGGAAACAGGCTCTCTGCAGAGAGCCCGATGCGGGGCTTGATCCCAGGACCCGGGGATCATGACCCGAACCAAAGGCAGAGGCTTCAACCCACTGAGCCACCCAGGCGCCTCTGTTTTTGTTTTTGTTTTTTTAAGTATGGGGTACTTGAAAGAATCCCTAGGAGAATTCCTTTTTTTTTTTTTTTTAAGATTTTATTTATTTATTTGAGAGAGAGAGAGAGCATGAGAGTAGAGAGGTCAGCAGGAGAAGCAGACTCCCCGCCGAGCAGGGAGCCCAATGTGGGACTCGATCCCAGGACTCCAGGATCATGACCTGAGCCGAAGGCAGGTGCTCAACCAACTGAGCCACGCAGGTGTCCCTTGTTGGAAGTTTTTTGATTATAGATTCAATTTCATTGCTGGTAGTCAGTCTGCTCAAATTTTCCAATTCTTCCTATTTCAGTTTTGGGAGGTTTTATGTTTCTAGGAATTCTTCCCTTTCTTTTGTTGGTTGTCCAATTTGTTGGCATATAATATTCTCTTACTGTGGTGATGGTTATGTTTCTCCTCTTTCATTTCTCCTTTTGTTTATTTGAGTTATCTCTTTCTCTGTCTCTCTCTCTCTTTTTGTTGTTGTTGTTGTTGTTGTTGTTGTTGAATCTGACTGAAGTTTTATCAATTTTGTTGATCTTTTTGAAGAACCAGCTTCTGGGAGCACCTGAGTGGCTCAGTTGGTTAAGTGTCTGCCTTGGGCACAGGTTATGGTCCCGAAGTGCTAGGATTGAGCCCCACATCAGGCCCCCTGCAGCAGGGAATCTGCTTCTCCCTCTGCCCCTCACCCTGCTCTTGTGCTCTCTGTCACTCTTTCTCTCAAGTAAATAAATAAAATCGTAAAAACAAAAAAACAACTTCTGGTTTCATTGATCTATTCTTTTGGATTTTTAGTTTCTGTTTCTTTTTTTTTTTTTAAAGATTTTATTTATTTATTTGACACAGAGAGATCACAAGTAGTCAGAGAGGCAGGCAGAGAGAGAGAGGAGGAAGCAGGCTTGCTGCTGAGCAGAGAGCCCGATGCGGGACTAGATCCCAGGACCCTGAGATCATGACCTGAGCCGAAGGCAGCGGCTTAACCCACTGAGCCACCCAGGCGCCCAGTTTCTGTTTCTTTATTATTGCTCTAATCTTTGTAATTTCCTTCCTCCTACTGGTTTTGGTTTTGTTTATTCTTCTTTTTTTAGCTCCTTTAGGAGTTTATTTGAAATTTTTCTTCCTTTTTGAGGTAGGCTTATATTGCTATAAAATTCCATCTTGGAACAGCTTTTGCTACACCCCAAAGATTTGAGACCATTGTGTTTTCAGTTTCATATGTATCCCATGTATATTTTGATTTCTTTGTTGACCTATTCATGTTCAGAAGCACTTTATTTAACTTCCATATATTTATGCTCTTTCCAGATTTTTTCTTCTGGTTGATTTCTAGTTTCATATTGTTGTGGTCAGAAAAGATGCATGGTATGAATTTGATCTTTTTTAATTTGTTAAGACCTGTTTAGTAGCCTAATATGTAATCTATTCTGGAGAACTTTCCATGTGTACTTGAAAAGAATGTGTATTTTGCTGTTTTAGGATGGAATGTTCTGGATATATTTGTTAGATCCATCTGGTCCGAAGTGTCATTCAGAGCCACTGTTTTCTTGTTGATTTTCTGTTTGTGATGATCTATCCACTGATGTAAGTGGGATATAAAATCCCCTACTATTATTGTATTACTATTAATTACTTCCTTTGTGTTTGTTATTCACTACTTTATGTATTTGGGTGCTCCCGTGTTGGGTGCATAAATATTTACAATTGTGTATCTTCTTGTTGGATTCTTCCCTTTATGATTATATGGTGTCCTTCTTTGTCTCTTGTTATAAGTTTTGTTTTAAAGTTTATTTTGGGGGCATCTGGGTGGTCCAGATGGTAAGCATCTGCCTTCAGCTCAGGTCATAATCTCTTTATCCTGGGATTGAGCTCCATGTCATGCTCCCAGCTTGATGGGGAGTCTGCTTTTCCCCTCTCCCTCTCCCCTGCTTATTCTCTCTCTATATATATTTCTGTCTGTCTCAAGTGAATAATTAAAATCTTAGATAAAAGGAAAAAATAAGTCTATTTTGTCTTTTATAAGTATTGCTATCCCAGCTTTCTTTTTGCTTCCCATTTTTACGATAAATTCTTTTCCATCCCTTGACTTTCAGTCTGCATGTTTCTTAAGTCTGGAATGAGTCTCTTGTAGGCAGCATATAGATGGGTCTTGCTTTTTTATCCATTCTGTTACCCTGTATCTTTGATTGGTGTGTTTTGTCAATTTATATTCAAAGTAATTCTTGATGGATATGTACTTATTGCTATTCTGTTACTTGTTTTATGGTTGTGTTTGTGCTGCTTCTCTATTTCTTTCTTTTGCTCTCTTCTCTCATGGTTTGCTGACTTTGGTGATATATTTGGATTCCTTTCTTTTTATTTATTGTATATCTGTTATTGCTTTTTCATTTGTGGTTACCATTCAGTTTGTATGTAACATCTTTTTTTTTAATATTTTGTTTATTTATTTGACAGACAGAGATCACAAGTAGGCAGAGAGGCAGGCAGAGAGAGGGGGAAAGCAGGCTCCCTGCTGAGCAGGGAGCCTGATGCGGGGCTGGATCCCAGGACCCTGAGAACATGACCTGAGCTGAAGGCAGAGGCTTAATCCTCTGAGCCACCCAGGCACCCCTGTATGTAACATCTTATGCATATAGCAGTCTATATGAAGTTGGCAGGTGCTTCAGTTTGAACCCATTCTTTACTCTTCTTCCCACCTCCTATGTATTAGGTGTATGGTGTCATACTTTACATCCTTTTATTTTTATTTTGTGAGTTCCTTGACTGATTTTTATACATATACTTATTTTTTAGACTTCCTACTTTTCTTACTCCTACTTACAATTTTTCCTTTCCACTTGAAGAGTCTCCTTTAACATTTTTCTTTCTTTCTTTTTTTTTTTTTTTAAGATTTCATTTATTTATTTGAGAGAAAGAGATAGACAGAGCGAGAGAGCATGAGAGGGGAAGTCAGAGGGAGAAGCAGACTCCCCATGGAGCTGGGAGCCTGATGTAGGACTCAATCTCAGGACTCCGGGATCACGACCTGAGCCAAAGGCAGGGGCTTAACCCACTGAGCCACCCAGGCGCCCCCCACCTTTGACATTTCTTATAAGGCTGGTTTAGTGGTCATGAATTCTTTTAAATTTTGTTTGTTTGGGAAACTCTTTATCTCTCCTATTCTGAATGATAGCCTTGCTGAATGGAGTATTCTTGGCTGCAGGTTTTTTTTTCCTTTCAGCCCTTTGAATACATCATTGTACTCCTTTCTGACCTGCCCTGTTTCTGCTGAAAAATCATATGATTGCCTTATGAGGTTTTCCTTGTATGTAACTATTTTCTTTTCTCTTGCTGCTTTAAAAATTCTCTTTATCAGGGCGCCTGGGTGGCTCAGTGGGTTAAGCCGCTGCCTTTGGCTCAGGTCATGATCTCAGGGTCCTGGGATCGAGTCCCGTATCGGGCTCTCTGCTCAGCGGGGAGCCTGCTTACTCCTCTCTCTCTCTCTGCCTGCCTCTCTGCCTGCTTGTGATCTCCCTCTGTCAAATAAATAAAATAAAATCTTTAAAAAAAATTTTTCTTTATCACTACTTTTTGCTATCTTAATTACTATGTGTCTTGGTGTGGACCTCCTTGAGATGATTTTGTTGGGGGATTTCTGTGCCTACTGGATCTGAATTTCTGTTTCCCTCTCCAGCGTTGGGAAGTTTTTAGATACTATTTTGTCGAAGTAAATTTTCTGCTCCCTTTTCTCTGTCTTCTCCTTCTGGGATCCTTATAATGCAAATGTTATTACACTTGATGGTGTTGCTGAGGCCCAAAGACTGTTTTTATTTTGTATTACTTTTTTTTCTCTTACTGGTTCAACTTGACTACTTTCCATTTTTCTGTCCTCCAAGTTGTTGATCCATTTTTCTATGTCCTCTAGTCTACTATTCTTTCCATCTGCTGTGTTTTTAATTTCATTTATTGGGTTATTCATCTCTGATTGGTTCTATGTTTTCCATCTCTTTGTTAAGGGTCTTGCTGATGTCCTTCACTCTTTTTTCAGAGAGCATCTTTTTGACCACTATTTTAAGTTCTCTTTCAGTCATATTACTATGTCCATTTCACATAAGTTTCTTCCTGTGACTCTGTTCTGTTCTTTCATTTGAGACATATTCCTCTGTGTCCTCATTTTGTCTAACTCTCTGTAACTGTTTTTCTGTGTTAGGGAAGTCAGCTCTATCTCCTGCCTTGCAAGTAGTGGCCTTCTGAAGACAACATGCTGTCATGCCCTGCAGTGCAGTGGCCTTGAGCACCAGCACCTGGCGCTTCAGGGGCATCTCCTCTGTGTGTTGCACGTGCCCTGATGTTGTGGCTGAGCCACTTTTTCCTTCAGTCCAGTTGTCTATAATGTCTTTCTTTACCTGTTGTGGACAGGGTGTGGTCCCTGGGTTGTTAGTGGGCCAGTCTGGGGTCCCCTTGGGCTTGAGTTGAGTCAGACCAAGTGTTTGCGAGAGATGCAGGAGCACCGAAGTGCAGGGCACTTTCCTTTTGTTGTCCCCAGAGAAGCTTTTGTTGGTGGGCGTGGCCTGTAATCAGATCCGCTGTCTGCCTCTACCCCACCACTGGGGCTGCAGTCTGATCACTGTGTGTGGTTCTCTCTCCCTGGAGCAGGGGTCACTTTGAAGTGCTGCTGGCTCCTGTTGGAGCTGCTTGCACATGCCAAGCTTGTTGCACGGCTTCAGATGGGCTCTGGCCAAGAGTGTATTGGAGGAGCCAAGTCCGCAGGAGAGCGCTGGGCTGGGATGTGTGTGGTGATCATGATGTGAATAGATTTGCTATTGGAGGCAAGTTGGAATCCTGACTGGAGGCGATGGGTCTGCAAGAAAACATGGGAGCAAGTGTACTGTTGGCAAGTTAGTTAGAAGGTGTCAGTGTTGTGCTGTTCCTCCCGGTGTCCTTATGTCTAGACTGGGGGGCAGGGGACAGAAATGGTGCCTCCAGGTCTTTTGTTCTTGGAGAAGTCTCCCAAAGATCCTTGTCCCTCCAACACATGCTTTGAGGTTAGTAAACAGACCTCCCTCCCCTATGTCCCAGGCAATTTTCAAACTGCTCCTTCTCTGCTGTGTCCCAGAGGGCTGTCTCTTGTGCTCACTAAGAACAGGGACTCAGTTTCCTCTCTCCCTCTAGGCTCTCCCAGACCTGAGCCTCCTTATTTTTAAAGTTCCAGGTTTTAAGTCCTTCTGATTATAAGAACTTACAGAATTCAACCCCTGTGGTTTTCAAAGCTAAATGTTATGAGGATTCATCTTTCCTGTATGGGCTCCTCAGAGTGAGGGTCTGTTTCTCTCTACTCCATGCCCGCAGCATCCCTCCCTCCAGCAGACAGTCCTGTGGTTCCATTTAGCCTCTGACTGAGTCTCCACCCTTCCTGTCCTCTTTGATATGGCATCTTCTCTACATTTAGCTGTGGATGGAGTTTGTTCTTCCAGTTTTTTATCATATTCTCGGGGTATTTACACTGATATGAGTGTTATCTAGTCATGTTCGAGGGATGAGATGACCTTAGGGTTCTCCTACTCTTCCCTGGAAGCTTTTATCATTTTAAGTACAACATAAATTTAATCCTTTTTTTTAGAAGTAGTTAAAGATTTTTTTTAACATTTTATTTACCCATTCATTTTTAGAGAGAGAGAGAATGTGTATGTGTGCACATGCATGCAAGTGGGGGGGAGGGATAGAGGGTGAGGGAGAGGGACAAGCAGACTCTGAGCTGAGCGTGGAGGCTGATGCAGGGCTCAGTCTCATGACCCTGAGATCATGAACTGAGCCAAAATCAAGAGTCAGCCGCTTAAGCAAATGAGCTACCCAGGTGCCCCGTAATACTTTGCCCTCAATATTAATCCTTAGAATACATATTTAATAGCCTTTTCTTGGAATATTAGGTTAAAAATTTTTTTTCCTTGCAACGAGTGATCCAAGAACTGGTTCCTGATAGAATAAAGTCTGGCTCTTCTACTCATGCTTCCTTGGGATACATATACCTCTTGGCTTGTTTATATAAGAGAGTCAACCTTATGAATGTTATGAATATTTCATCAATAATGTATTAAGTATCAAGTTTAGAATAAAAATATGGTTTGTGTTTTTTAATGGAGATAGAACTATAAAAAGAGTGTGACATAAGGCCAGATTATATCAGTGTGCTATGGGAGCCTGTGGGGAGAGTCAGTCCAATGCAGCAGCTTCGCTAGTTACTGTGTTTGAGCTGTATTTCAAAGCACAAATAGAAATTCGTGTTGCTTATAAATAATAGAAAGGGTATTCGAGACAGCAAGAATATAAAATACTAAGGAGTGATGATCAGAAGTGGGCTGGGAATTAGATGTGACTGGAGTTATGTCTTAGAAGGAGAGAGAGGGTCTGGCTGGGTGTGCTGGCTGTAGATTCAGAACCAAAGGCACCCATTTCTTATCTGTAAGCAGTAAGGGGTCAGCAAAGGGCTTTAAACTAGCAGTGGGAGCCAATGGGAGGTCTTACTTAGTCTAAAGATGAAGGGTTCAGAATGGAGCATGTGGGGTAATAATCGTGAGTCAACCTGGAGGAAGTGAGAATGACTTTCTATTTGGGTGACTGAGTTGATGGGGATTTCCTTGGCAAGATAGCGAATGTAGTTTCAGTTGTTATAAGGTGTTAGGAGAATATTCAGTAATATTCATTGGCACATTAGATTTAGGTCATCCCAGAAGCAAATGCTAAAATGAGATTTAGGTGAGCTAGAGATTTATTTGGGGAAACACCTGTGAGGGAGAAAGGGACACGAGCCAGAGGAAGTGGGGACACCTGTCAGACTACAGTCCCAGTGTGGATTTGATCCTGTGTTAGGGGTCCCCAGGATCACCTTAAGTTCACTGATTGACTGGGAGGACTTAGAGAACTCACAGAGTCATACTCACAATTTATTACAACAAGAGAATTCAAAGAAAACCAGCAAGGGGAATGGAGTGCATGCAGCGAATCCTGAGGGAAACCAGGCACAGGTTCCTAAGAAACCTCTCCCAGTGTGGTCTCAACAGGACACAGTTCCTTCAGCGGCAGTTTGTGACAGCACACATGAGATAATGTCCACCACAGACACTCATTTATAGAGCCTCAGTTCCCAGAGTTTTTCTTAGGGGCTGATTGAGTAGGCAGCCTCTTCCTAGCACATACCAAATCCACATTTCCAAAAGGAAAAGCGGGTTTTCAGTGTAAACCACATCGTTTGTACCAGTGACCTTCCTTTCAGGATGATGTTCTCCTCTCATGCTGGGTAATGAGTCTGTCCCAAATCCCTGCCTCACACCACCTGTTTTCGTGGACCATTCTTTAGTACTACTTGTGTCTGTTCACGTCATCTGAGAAGCAGAAGGCATGTGCAAGACATTTATTGGGAGAAAGGCCTGTGAGGGGAAAGAGGGGGAAAATATAGAAGTGGGGGAAGCATCAGATCACAGTGTGTTATCGCACCCTGTGGAGGAGAGAGAAGGAGGAGGGGAGAGGGTCGAGCAAGTGCAGTGTTGCAATTCGGTGTTCTAGGAAAGTTTCAGCGGGTCAGCGGTGAGACATCCATCAACATGGCCCATCAGAGGAGTCCTGTGTCTTGCAGGAATGGGCCAGCCATAACATGCCCGCATGCCCAGGCGTGTGTTCAGGTCAGCCCGGGGGAAGTACGGTGTGGACACGGAAGTGGGGGCAGGTCCTCAAGGGCAGCTGTTTAGAAGTCATCTCTGTGGCATGTTTTGGGAGTGTTTGAGGTATTCCAGGAGTAGATGATTGGTGAAGAAGTCCAAAACGGAACCTTTAAAGACTTTAATATTGAAGAGGTGAGCAGACATGAAAGGAGCCAACGTAGGAGACTGCACAGTGTTTCCAGAGTTCAAGCACGACCCATGTTGGAGTTTAACAAAGAAAAGAAGGGCCAGTTCTATTAAATGTTCTAGAGAAGTACAGTGGGAGGAAGAGGCTATTGGTGAGCTTTTTGTTGGTGGTGGAGGTGAGCTTTCTGAGATCATTTTTAGTGGATTTCAGGGAACAGATTAGAGCAAGCTGATAGGGACATGAATATGTACTGCTTTTTTTTTTTTTTTAAGATTTTATTTATTTATTTGAGAGAGAGAGAGAGCACAGGCAGGCAGAGTGGCAGCAGAGGCAGAGGGAGAAGCAGGCTCCCACCGAGCAAGGAACCTGATGCGGGACTCAATCCCAGGATGCTGGGATCATGACCTGAGCTGAAGGCAACCGTTTAACCAACTGAGCCACCCAGGCGTCCCTCTGTACTGCTTTTTGAGAACAGGAAAAAGCTCTTGGCTGGCTCAGTCAGTGGCACGTGTCACTCCTGATGTCAAGGTTGTGAGTTCAAGCCCCATGCTGGGTGTAGAAATTACTTTAGAAGAATCTTAAAAAAAAAAAATCCCTTTCCAAATAAATAGTATTTAGTTGTGATACTACTTAGATCCATAAAAAATGTAAAATTAAGTGATGCCCTGCCTGTTAAATTTCTCAGAATTCAGCATTCTTCTGGTAGACGAACACAAAGAACTGAGAAGGAAAGAAGAGAAATTCAGATGTGGATGAAAAGAAAACGCAAGGAAAGAATGGCAGAGTACTTAAACCAGTTGGCAGAGAAGAGAGGGCAAGAACATGACCCTTTCTGCCCAAGGAGCAATCCAGTAAGTATGCAGGATCGGGGGCAATGGGATTAGCAGCGAATATGTGCAGTTTTCCCTGGCAAATATTCAAGAAAAGGATTAACCTAATTTGGATACATTTTTTATTAGATAGAAATGTCATCGTTTGACTTGTCAGAAAATGTTAGTTAACAAAATGTAGCAAGGTATTTTATAAGCCATGTTCTGTTAAACTTTCCTTTTTTTTTTTAAGATATTGATTGATTGATTGATTGATTGATTTGCAGAGTGACAGAGAGGGAACATAAGTAGGGCGAGTGGGAGAGGGAAAAGCAGGCTTCCTGCCCAGGCAGGGCTTGATCCCAGGACCCTGGAATCATGACCTGAGCCAAAGGCAGACTCTTAACAACTGAGCCACCTGAGTGCCCCTCTGTTGAACTATCTTAAATACTTTTTCTTCCCCTGGCTAACTATGGCTCTTGCTAATTTTAACTAAGTGAAGAGGTTAACTGATTGGTGACCAATTGGAACTTTTCCCTTAATTTTCAGTCAGAGTCAATGGCAGTAGAACAATTGTGTGTGTAGTAAAGCCATTTAAAAAATCAATTTTGGGGCGCCTGGGTGGCTCAGTGGGTTAAGCCGCTGCCTTTGGCTCAGGTCATGATCTCAGGGTCCTGGGATCAAGTCCCACATCGGGCTCTCTGCTCAGCAGGGAGCCTGCTTCCTCCTCTCTCTCTCTCTCTCTGCCTGCCTTTCTACCTGCTTGTGATCTCTGTCAAATAAATAAATAAAATCTTTAAAAAAAA
Source organism: Neogale vison (assembly GCF_020171115.1). Classification (NCBI taxonomy): domain Eukaryota; kingdom Metazoa; phylum Chordata; class Mammalia; order Carnivora; family Mustelidae; genus Neogale; species Neogale vison. The sequence continues at coordinate 287,887,459 of NC_058091.1, forward strand.
TCAATTTTGTATCCATAAGTTATCTACAAAAAATAGAGTATGGGGGCGCCTGGGTTGTTCAGTGGGTTAAGCCTCTGCCTTCAGCTCAGGTCGTGATCTCAGGGTCCTGTTACTTTGATAATCACATTACTATGAAAATTACATTTGAATTATACTTAAAGTTTATCTTTTACTTTGTAATTTTAGATAAAATATATAGTACTTAATTTTTTTAAGCATCATTAGAGGAACATGTTCTATAAAAGTGAATTTCCCAGATAGGGCTGTCACATTTAAGCACCAAATGGTGCAAAGTAGGTGAACTGTTAAGTAAATTGCATACTTTACTTGTGTCTGGAGATACTTTTTTTAAAGATTTTATTTATTTGCCAAGCAGAGATCACAAGTAGGCAGAGAGGCAGGCAGAGAGAGAAGGGAAGCAGGCTCCCCGCTGAGCAGAGAGCCCGATGTGGGGCTCCATCCCAGGACCCTGGGATCATGACCTGAGCCGAAGGCAGAGGCTTTAACCCACTGAGCCACCCAGGCGCCCCTGTGTCTGGAGATATTAATATCAATTTTTTTTCTTTTAAGAGAGAGTGCAGGCACGTGCACACGACCTGGAGGGAGGGGTAGAGGGAGAGGGAGAGAAAGAGAATCTCCCGCTATGGGGCTTGATCTCATGACCCTGAGATTATGACCTGGACCAAAATCAAGAGTCAGGTACTTAACCAACTGAGCCACCAAGGTGGCCTGAGGTTAATTAACAGAACATTTTGTGGATAGTGTTAAGGACCTGGTTAATGACCTTCAAGGCTGCTGAGGTACCTGACTAGGATCTTCAAGTGTATGTGTTTATGTGTGTGTTCTTCTACCCACAGGGGGTGGGTTCTGGTATCTCGCTGTCAACCAAGCAGATACCCAAGATAGTTAGGATGGTGTCCAATTTTGGAACAAATTAACTCTGAGGGCACTGGCGTTGCTTGGTTCGTCGACTTCATGACCTCTCTCCACAAGTGCAAACACCTGTTTATTTGTATCTTCTATTCAGGTGAAGGTATTGGGATTAGTGAGGGGTTAATGTAATTAATATATGTGCTGCCGAAGCGAGCACAGGTTAATGTAATTAAAAATTTCATTTGAATTTGTATCAGAAATTAATAAGACCTTTAGTTTGTTACTGACGACTTCCGTGTAGGGCCTATGGAGAGTGAATGCACTTCTATGTGCATTTTTATATACACGATTGTGTCTAAAAGGACTTGACTTCATTAGTAACTCAGTAGTTACTCTTAGAGTTCTGGAATAAGACACTTACTAGTTTGCCTCCTGGTGCATAAGTTTGAAGAGTTTACAAGTCACAGTGAACATACTACAGTAGGTTGCTGGTAGGCATTTTGAAACATTAAAATGATAGTTTTCAAAGTCTGACTCCTTTCTGCTTGATCAAGTACACTATCAACCACAAGACCGAGTATGAAGAGTCTGTGTCTTCATCCTTAAAATGTTCTTTCCCATTTCAAATGCAGCTGACACAGTATGTTAATTAATTGAATTTAAATTTTAAAAAAAGGAAAAATAAATGCAGCTGATAAGGTTCTCTCCTTTGGATAAAATGCTGAATTTAGCTGCTAAAATAGATTTTGCTTCCCACTTACTGAATTAGATTTTAATCACATGATGCTTTAACATTTTCATGATTTGTGTTTGGGATAGGAAGCTCCGTCAAATAAGACAGTGTTCTGCACTGTTTCCTGAAGAGCAAAACATGTTTTAAGCTCCCATTAAAATTGATTAGTGGAATTTTCATGTTTTTCGTGCATCAAAAAGGCTTAATTATTTGAACTGAACAGTAACAGACTAACCGGGTATTTCTCGTGCAGTTTTACATGACTTCAAGGGAAATCAGGCTGAGACAGAAGATGAAGAACGAAAAGGACAGGTGAGCTGGGTAGCGGTACCCCTGGCGCCCTCTCTCCCCAGTTTGCGCACCCGAGGTGCAGGCTCCGCCTGGGGAGCTCTAGTCTTCACAGGAGCCCCTTTTTGTGCATGAACAGAACATTATGGGAGATAACTGCCAGGAAAGTAGACTCCACTAGACTTTTTAGGAATTTGCTTTCAAATGTCTTTTATTCTGTTGAATTACATGACTTTTACTTCCGCTCTTGTCCTCCCTCTCCCAATCCAGATATGTATGTACGTTTTGAAAATACCTAAAGGGCCATAACTGTAGGTACCTTTACTAATTTCCACCTAATGTTTTTCAGAAATCTGAAATATGAATTTGCATTTGAAAAGCTTTGAAAAAAATGCTAGGTGATCTTTCAAACATTCCATTCCCTCTAGAGGCATGAATTGAAAATGACTCTTTCATGAAATGTTGTTTAATTCTTTGTCTGAAGATTGCTACTCTCTGACCACTATAGTCGGCGGATCTCACAAGCGTACAGTCTGATGAATGAACTGTTATCTGAGTCAGTACAGCTCCCAACAGCTGCACAGAAAGCCTTGCCTAACAAACCCAGAGCTGCTCCCATTTCCCAAGAGCAACATTCTCTTTCGCCAAGAAGGTGAGACAGTTTGGCATATCATTTGGCGAGATTATGTCAGGCATGGTAAGAAGAATGTGGTGCTTCTGTCACCCAAGTTCAGTGTCTTTGCATCTACATTGCTCAGAAATATGAAAATCAAGTAAAGAAAAACATGGTCCTATGATTACAAGGTCTTTATAAGTTTATAGAATCACCGAGGAAAACGACAACAATGTCATTATACCTCTTAGAGATGGCAGAGCACTTCGGCGTACCTAACACAGTGTCGCTATCTGTTCAATTCTGCTTCCTCCTTTTCTGCCAGCTCACTGTTTTCCCCGTTGCCCCACTTGGCTCCACTCCTGTAGAAATAGTCCTCACCAGCTTCTCACTTCTCCGCTGTCTCTTCCCAGCACAAACCCACATGTAATCAGGTCACTTGTGTGTGCATAGTTTGGGGTCTACTCAAAATACAAGAGACTCCCTTGAATCTTTTCTAAAATAAAGCAGGGTATTAAATACATAAGTAACTGCCAAATACATAGATAATTTGAATTGGGCAGATAACCAAAAACAGTTTCCTTAAAAAAAAACCAATGAAGTTTAAGTTTGAACAAAAAATGATTTGTTGAGAATTGTTATCACGTGAAACATACCGCTGAAGTACAGAGTAAGCAATGTCAAGTGAATGTATTAATCAGGGCTAGAATTTGGGCCTTCTGAAATATAGCTCATTACTGGTTTGAGATTCTAGGGATATAATAATTACATAATTTCTACTTTAGAGAGAATCAACATGGTCACAATATTCCAGTAAATCAACCTGGAAAATTCAGATCTATATCCAGACCAAGTTATATCCGAAAGGGAAAACCTCAAGGCCTTCCTTGGCCATGTGGTAAGAATTTAAGCTTTTTTTAAATTTTAAATTTTGTATAATTTGGACCTCCTTGTCTCCAGAGTTGGTTTTCATTAATGAGATCTTAATGAAAAGCAGTTCTCATGTCAGCAGAATGCAAGTTGTAGGATTGGTAAAGACTCACCTGTGCTGGGATTTTGTTTGTTCTGCCGCTTTGAAATAGGAAGACTCCAGAAATCTTCTTAAACGAATGGCCTTTTTATAATAGAATTTGAACAGTCAATATTTAGATTAAGACTTATTTGGGAATATGTTTCTTTTTGTGTGTCTGGCTGAAAAGGTAGGCATTTTACAAGCCAAGTTCTTATAGACATCAGATGGACTAGACAGATACCAGGATGTCACAGAAGAGGAATAGTAAGAGGCTTATATTGACATATCATGTTTGGGGTGCCTGGGTGGCTCAGTGGGTTAAAGCCTCTGCCTACAGCTCAGGTCATGATCCCAGGGTTCTGGGATCAAGCCCCGAATCAAGCTCTCTGCTCAGTGGGGAGCCTGCTTCCCACCCCATCTCTCTCTGCCTGCATCTCTGCCTACTTGTGATCTCTGCTTGTCAAATAAATAAATAAAATCTTAAAAAAAAAAAAAGAAATATCATGTTTTTACCTTTTGAACATCCTTTTGCACATTTGAAGATATAACATCTGTTATTTATTGCTAGCTTTCCTTTAGTTAATTTAGCCATATTTGGGTTTTGATTACCAGAATAAAAAGTATTTATTTTGTGAAATGATTACACATTAAAAATGTATAATCATAGGGGCACCTAGATGGCTCAGTCAATTGAGTGTATGGCTCTTTTTTTTTTTTTTAAGATTTTATTTATTTATTAGAGAGGGAGCACAGAGAGTGGGAGGGAGAAGCAGACTCCCCATGGAGCAGGGAGCCTGATGCAGAGCTCGATCCCAGAACTCTGGGATTATGACCTGAGCCAAAGGCAGACACTTAACCAGCTGAGCCACCCAGGTGCCCCAGGTGTCTGGCTTTTTTAATTTTCAGCTCAGGTCATGATTCTCAGGACCATGAGATTGATTGAGCCTCTCATCAGGCTCCGCGCTCATCAGAGTCTGCTTGGGGTTCTTTCTTTCTCTCTGCTCCTCCCCTAGCTCGTACTCTCTCTCTCCAAGAATAAAGAAAATCTTAAAAAATATATAATCATGGTTAATATGTAGTATGAATGCATACAGCTTTTAGCTGCATAATGTGCCAGGTTCTATTTAAGCTCTTTAATTACAACCCTGTGAGACATGTACTGTTATAGTCCCATTTTACAGGTGAGAAAACCCAGGCAGAGAAAGTTGAAATAAGTGTCTTAGATCAGATAGCTAGGGATTTAAACCCGGTCTGGGTCTAGAGCCTACACACTTAGAATCTACGCTTCATTATGCTGCCTCAATTAGAAAATTGAAGTTTCTATGAATTCCAGTCCTCTTAATAAAACTTCATAGTTTAACTCCTGCTCTTAATTAACAAATTATAATAAGAGTGCTCTTTTTAAACTAAAATTTCAAAGTAGTAACCATGTTTTTTTTGAAGTTTTATTTTATACCTGATGCATTTGTCAAAGTAAAGTAAAAGAAATGCCAAAAATTGGCAAGGATTTTATGGTTTCTCAATTCTATGGTTTCTCAATATTAGATGGAAAAGTCTTGGATTCTGTGGAAATGTGTCTCTGGCTTGGGTCTGTCCAGAGTCGGCCTGTATGATGACATTGCACTTGCCTGGGCTAAGGCCTTGGCCCCCTTTAGTCAGCTCCCCTACTCCTGGGGGACTGTTCTCGAAAAGGTGCTCCTGCACGTGGGGTCCCCCATCCCACAGATCTGTCTGGAGCTTGTCCCCGGCCTTCAAGGCAGCCCCTTCTCTTGCCTTCTTAGCCTCCTTTCCCCATCTCATAGGTTAAAGGAGTTTGTCTGTTTATCTAGGAACTGCTACTTATACCATACAGAGCAAAGGTGGCAGAGGCAAAGTGGCAGTAAGGAAGGCTGTGGCATCTCCAGTTACCTTCCAAAAAGGTAAGGGATAAATAAAGAATAAAGTTCTTCAACTTAAATTTTTAAAAGTTGTAAGGCATCTCAGAAATTTCAATTGCAGATTTCAGAATGTGGGTGTGGCAGTGTGTTAATGGTGGTTTGGGAACGGGCTGAGGAGTTAGTTCTCTTTGGAATCCTAGTTCACCACTTATTCTTTAGTTTTGGGCAAATTCCTAACCCATTTGTGTAAGCTTCAACTTTCTCGCCTGCAAAATCCTGATTGTTATGAGTGAGAACCCATATTATGGGCTTAGCAGAGAACTGAACATAAAAGCAAGTACTCAAGAGGCGGCCATTGTCACGGAGTTATGATAAGTTTGAGGACTCTGAATGAGCTGTGCTCTGATCAACTGGAGAGGGAAATGGCCATGATCTTAATGCCTAAGAATTAAGATCTAGCCCCGGCCCAGCTCTCGCCCCTTGTTACTCTTCATATTTAAAAAGTACGTTCACATTATTCTCCTGGGAGCTCTCCGTCATGGCCCCGGTAGGTAGGCAGGGCAGCTGTTAACCCCATTTTACTGCTGAAGCCAGGGAGCCTCGGGGAATGATGCCTGATGCCAGGCCCTGTACTGACATGGCCTGTGAGTGATCTCACTTCGTCCTCACAGTAACTGAACTCTCTGGCATTATCCTGATTCACAGAAATGGCTACATTTGGTAGAGACAATAATGCAATCAGTGTTTACTGATTACACGTAGTATAAAAATGATGAGAGGGCGCCTGGGTGGCTCAGTGGGTTAAGCCGCTGCCTTCGGCTCAGGTCATGATCTCGGGGTCCTGGGATCGAGTCCCGCATCGGGCTCTCTGCTCAGCAGGGAGCCTGCTTCCCTCTATCTCCCTCTCTGCCTGCCTCTCCATCTGCTTGTGATCTCTCTCTGTCAAATAAATAAATAAAATCTTTAAAAAAAAAAAATGATGAGAAACATGAATGAGTCTATTCCTGCCTTTAGGCCTCTCTCCAATGCTGCCACCTTCCAGTTCACCGCCTCTGTCTTCAGCCACGTCTGCTCTTTACCCTGTCATGTTTGTGTCACTTTGATGGCTCTATGTCCTAGGAATTCTCTTTGGTTCTTTTTCCATAGTTTTCCCCACTGAATCCCTTAAAACCCAAGGCTGTAATTAACTAGGATCATTTTGAGTGCTAGAAGCGTCATTTCCTGTGCTATTAATTGTATAACCCCAGACTTTTGTTTTTATTTCAAAGTGTCTCATTTTAATCTTCTGTAAAATTTTTAGGTTAGAGTACTCCAAAACTATTTTATTCTTTTCTAAAAAAATACCTGGTAATGTTAGTTTAACAGATAAAACCCCCAAAATGCAATGTGGCCCCTAGAAATAGCTGAAATTATATGTACACTGATACTATATTTATGGAAGCTCCAGAACTCCAGGGTTTTGTGAAGTGAATTATGATCTAGCATGAGGCTTTGCCCTTAGAAAGGCAAACAGAAGTATTTCTTTCATTGTCCAGGGGTAGCCCTGCCTGTGACAGGATGAACTTGGTAGGATTCCCAAGTTTCTAGCTTGGCTGTGTGTCTAGAGTATGGTCCAAGACCGGCAAGTGGAGGGACCGGATTTTCTTCTGGAGGTGGTACAGGGAATGGATTCTGTTTTTCTGTTCAGTTTCAGATTCCTCAGGCTGGACCCCATAGACGTTTGGCAGTAGGTTTCATAAAGAAACTGGGGGGTGGTGGTCACTGTCCGTCAGAGAGAGTGCTTCTCGGGGGAAGCCGGTGCACTTGCCAGCCTCGTTTCCATGGTGGGGTTTCTTCCGATGGCTCACTGACCTTTTACCTTAGAACGCGTCGCTGTCCACCCTGGGGCACGAACACCCACACTTGAAAAGCTTCGCACGTGCTCAGTTTCACAGCGTCGTTTTCATATTTTACTTTGAGATTGGCTACCCCGAGCAAATCCTAGAGAAACGCACTCGGATCTGAAGCGGAGGAGATTACAAAGTCATCCCTGCCGAAAGCAAGGTGAGAAAAAGCCAGTGGCGGCTTCTCACGGTGTGTAGATTCCCCGCGGGTAGACACTTATCCTAAAGTCCAGGACCCTTAACCTTAATTTCTTAATTTCGGTGATGATTTGGTCATTCTTCTTGATGGCAATAATGAGGTCCATTGGATGAGTATCGAAGTCTAGTTGGCACGTGCGCTGTGGCGGCCGCGAGGGGGGATCGCTGGCCGGTCACAGCCTTGGCTCATCTCTCACGGCCGCCCCAGCGCCGTCTCCGTGTGCTGCCGTCTCCGTGGAGAGAGCCCCTGCCTCGTGGTTATCATGCTGCTTAACCACTTGGTGTTCTCTCTCTCTGTCAGCCTTGGGTCTCAAGTTCTGCTTTACCGGCTGTTTTCTTTTTCGCTGCAGTGTTTGCCGTACTCTTCGCAGTTGGAACTTCTGCACAGTTCCATGACATCTGTGGCCTCTCCTCTCCTAGAGGTTACTTCTAGACTTGTTCTCTCTAGGACTCTCTCGTCCTAGAGGTTACTATTATTTTTAAAATGACGAGATGGCCAGAATTCAGTTTCCTTCGGTCACACTGACGGGGCAGAAATCGTTAAAACCATACCCAGACCCTGTGATTCAGTTGTCAGGGAAGGGGCGCAGTGGGCTCAGCTGGGGGGGGCGCAGCTCCCGATCCCGGGCTGTGCGTGTAAGCCCCGTGTTGAGTGCAGAGATTTCTTAAAAATAAGTCACAAAAAAACTTTAAATATTAGATAAAACATGACTGCCTTGGATTTGATCATAAAAGTCAGAATAAACAAGCCTATTTATAAGTGAATCAGTCCCACTAGCTTTGTCCTTTTTCCCGTGAAAGGTTCCGGCGCTCCATGCCGTGTGCAGTGTACGAGAAATCACATCACGGCCGAGCTTTCACCTCAGTCAAAGCAGGTGTGTGTAGAGTACGAGAGGGAGGAGACCATGGTGAGTCCTTGGATGGTCCCTTCACGCATCCGTACAATTCTTCAGGAGAGCCACGGTTCCCTTCTACAGGTAAGCGCTCTTCCCCATCCCCGCCGGCCTGTGATTTCTGTGTTCTCCTGCTGCTGTTGTTGCTTGTTGTTCTCTGTGGGGTGTGGGGCTCCTGCAAGACTGAAGCAGTCATTCAAAGCTTCTACACTTTTGGCTTAGTACTCTAGCATTTCTCTTTCAGAATTTTCCTTGAATTTGTATTTTCCTTTCAACTAAAGAATAACCAAAAAAGTAAGAACAGATCATTGTAGTACAAGTATCAAAATCCATTGTGCCCATTCCTCAGACCTGGTGCCAGCATCTAGTTGTGTCAGACGTTGTTCAGCCCATGGTCGCTCCAGATGTGCTGGGCGACCACCGCCCTAGTTTGCTTCCCAGCTGGGGGATGAGCAGCCCTGGAAACTTTGGAAAGCTTAGTTCATGTTCCATTTATTTTTCTCCTCAGGCTCAGGTCACAACTTACTGCCTTTCTTAATTTGGTAGGACTTGTCAGCCGTTGAGGAAGAGCGAGAGCCTCCTTCCCGCGGCGCGGACAGCGTGTCTGAGAGCACCGGCAGCATCCTCAGCAAGCTTGACTGGAAGGCCGTGGAAGACATGGTGGCCGGTGTGGAGGACAAGAGCCTGGCTGTCCACCGGGCCTGGGACCTGTAAGACCCGAGCATCTGTTGCCAAGGAAAGCCCGGCACCTCAGGGGTAGTCGTTCTGAAAGATTCGTGCGTTTGAAGAGAGAAGCAGTGAAGGGAGCCATGTGTGCCCACTGCCAGCAACCGTATCTTACCCAGATTAGCCATGGCAAGAGGGAAAATAAACACTTCTCAATAATTTCGCCTTCGTGGGTAAAGGGTTGTTTAACTATAGATCTGGTACATGCTTTTGCATTTGACCTATCCTTAGACACCATTTTTTAAATGCTGAAAAAATGAAAAGTAACTTTCAAGTCAAGTTTACATAATATTGAAGTTACTTTCAATAAAAAATCTCTTTCGTCTCCTTCTTTACTATCTCCTGAGTTTTGAGAAACAAACTTATATGGATAATTGAGGGGAATTAGAGAGTCACAATCTCACCCCAAAACTCAATAACAAACTCCGTTTCAGAACATGGCCTAAAATTCAGCTGGGCAGGCCTGGTCCTGGACTGAAAAAAACCAACGACCTCCCACCTGTCCTGTGTCCTCCAGCCTTCGAAGACTTGGGAAAAGAACCAGGGAAGAATGTTCTGCGTGGCAAATAGGACTCCTGACTCCAGAAGGCTCATGTGAACTTTGTAAAGACCATGGTGCGGAGACTGGGGTGGTTTCTGGTGTTGCCCCCAAATAATGTCATAATTTTGGAGATAATTTTAATGAGAAGAAACTAAAAACCTTCATTCATTTGTCAATTTTTGGTATAATATCAAAGAATACTATTGTCTGAAAAAGCAACTCAATGTGCCTCCTTTTCCAGCTACATACCTGTGTGGGGCCAGATGTTTTTATGTCCTTCAGCCACAATAACATCCTGCAACAAGCCGCGCACAGAAGCACGTATGAGAATTCTGCCATCGTCCATTAAAGCCAGACATTCAAGAGATTTGTAAAACTATAAAACAGTGCTACTATTCCCACTAAGTTTTGTTTTGGAAAAGAGTTACCTTTGTAAATATGCGTTACAAACACTGAATGGGAGGTGCCCGAGTGCCTCAGTTGGTTAAGTGTCCAACTCTTGATTTTGACTCAGGTCATGATCTCAGGATCGTGAGGTCCAGCCCCATGTTGGACTCCATGCTGGGCACGGAGTCTGCTTAAGGTTCTCCCTCTGCCCTCTGCGCGCGCGCATGTGTGTGTGTGCATGTGCGTTCTCTCTCTCCCTAAAAAATAAACATTGAAGGGCGCCTGGGTGGCTCAGTGGGTTAAGCTGCTGCCTTCGGCTCAGGTCATGATCTCAGGGTCCTGGGATCGAGGCCCGCATCGGGCTCTCTGCTCGGCAGGGAGCCTGCTTCCTCCTCTCTCTCTGCCTGCCTCTCTGCCTGCTTGTGATCTCTCTCTGTCAAATAAATAAATAAAATCTTAAAAAAAAAAACCAAAAACAAAAACATTGAATGGGTCACTGTAATTAAAAATATTTAAACACTTTCCTCAGTTTTAATTACTAGCATGATAAATATTCACAGATATACCAACAAAAACAAAGCTCTTTAGGACCCTAAATAATTTTTATGAGTATAAAGAGTTTGAGAACTGATGCTTTAGGGCTAACGGTGTGAACCCTTAACTTACCAACTCGGTATTTCACACCACTTCAGAAGTAACACGGTTTTACAGTAGTATAATCCCTTTTACCTGCTCCTATTCTGATGTGAACATTCAGTTGCCTTTTAAGGCAATTATCATTTCCAGTACTTTTTCATTTCTTCCTGTAGATCCAAATTTCTATCTAGCAGTTCCCTTCAGCCTCAAGTTCATTAGCATTTCTTATAGTACAGATCTTCTGGCAATTCTCTCAGGTTTCATTGACAGACTATAGGTTTTACCCTCATCGGAAGGGTGTTTTTCATAGCTCTTATTCTAGGTAAGATCTTTTCTTCTAAGATGCGTCTTTCTGGTGTCTTGATTGGATGTCTGGCGTATTACTGAGGTACCAGCAAGGTCTCTCCACTCTGGCTGGGCTGGCCTCACCCCCCAAGCCGGGCTCCACCTCTGGTAGGTCTGTTGGCTCTCAACCTTGTAGGTCTGTTGGCTCTTGACCTTGCGGTCAGTACTCTCTGGTCTGCCTGAGGTACACTGGTACTAATATGATCAGCTCAACCCCGTCCACACACAGGCTTCTGGGGGTCCTCTGCGCAGCTTCCTTCCCCCTGTGGCCCTACCCGGCAGATTCCCGCCACTGATGGCCCTGAACTCTGCCTCTTCAGCTGAGTCGGACCACAGTGGCGTGCTTGGACTGTAGCTCGTTATGTTGCGGTCATCAGAGTACTGTCCTCAAGCAGGCACCGAGGCCTTCACAAGATGACTTACTCATGAGTTGCCCTTCCCTCCAGGACCACTGTTTTGTGCTGCACATTGTCCCACATCTGCCAGCTTTATGGTTGAGACAGGCAGGCGAGTCAGGCAGCGGGTCCTCTGTCATAGGTGGAAGTGGAAGTCTTCTGGGGAATATCCATATAGTAAACCTGAAAATGAGGAAGGAACAAGGGCGGAGACTAACAGCAGAGGACAGATAATCCTAGGTAGTTTCAACCCATTGCCTGAGATCACCCTTAGTATTCAAAAAATTGCAATATGATGGGGTCCTGGGTGGCTCAGTGGATTAAAGCCTCTGTCTTCGGCTCAGGTCATGATCCCAGGGTCCTGGGATCGAGCCCCGCATCTGGCGCTCTGCTCAGCAGGGAGCCTGCTTCCCTTCCTCTCTCTCTGCCTGCCTCTCTGCCTGCTTGTGATCTCTGTCTGTCAAATAAATAAATAAATCTTAAGAAAAAAATTTTAAAAATTGCAATATGATGATTTTGCTTAGTGTATCTGAACATAGAGGACTCATCCAAATGAGCATTTTAGCTCCTTCTAAGGAAGGGTCTAGACTTCATGCCCTTCATGCATGGACTGAAGAGAAGCAGTTTCCACATATAGGTTTTAAACAGCACGCTTGGGAAATGCCTCTAGTTATTAAAAGTGTTCCCCGATTTCTCAAAACTGAATCTTTGCTTACATTCTTATTAAAAATATAATACAGCATTTAGCATGATTTATCATAAACCAAAGTGTTCTGGCTGAACTTGGAATCCACTAGCAAAGGAAACTCAAAGCTTCTGCCAAGAAGCTATATACATGGACCTAGATTTAAAACATTGTCTTGGGGCCCCTGGGTGGCTCAGTCGGTTAAGCATTTGTCTTAGGCTTTGTCTCTCTCAAATAAAAATTAAAAAAAAAAATAAACAAACACTGACTTCAGACTTCTGTGCTTTCTCACTTCTCCACGCACTGTTTCCAGCCAGAGTCCATAATCGATAAGTGGGTGGACTAACGACAAGCCATTGTTACTTATACAACTTTCCATCTGTCAACAATTCAAATAATTATTAGGTACATGCTTTGTTTCTTGCTTAGCTTTCCTCTAAGAAATCAAACCTTGAATCTTGCTGAGGAAATATGAGAAAAAGGAAAATGTACTTGATAATAGCTCAGAAGTCACACTGGGTAGCCCTCCAGAACTCCACTTTCCTTTAAGCATTGCATATACCTTGATCATTCGTGTTCAGCATCTGGACTATGGCCCTTTGCCATTAAGAACACCCTGGTGGAAACAAATGCTTTAGTTTCCATACAAACACTGAGTTTGGCGGCACTTGGGTGGCTCAGTGGGTTAAGCCTCTGCCTTCAGCTCAGATCATGATCTCAGGGTTCTGGGATCGAGTCCCACACCGGGCTTTCTGCTGGGCAGGGAGCCTGCTTCCTCCCCTCTCTCTCTGCCTGCCTCTCTGCCTACCTGTGATCTCTCTGTGTCAAATAAATAAAATCTTTAAAAACAAAACAAAACACAGTCTGGAGAATAACTGAGAGGAAAAAGTCCTTATTAGCTAAAGTTGGGAATGGATGGCCTAGACTTTTCCTATATATGTGGGATTGGGGCCAAGATCTGTGACAGAAGTTGCCTAGCTGGAGGGAAAATTTCTCTATAGGGTTTAAAAAATAATGATCCCAGGCAGGAGTCCAGCTTTCTTGCTTTCTTTTTTTTTTTTTTTAAAGATTTTATTTATTTATTTGACAGAGATCACAAGTAGGCAGAGAGGCAGGCAGAGAGAGGAGGAAGCAGGCTCCCTGCTGAACAGAGAGCCCGATGCGGGACTCGATCCCAGGACCCCGAGATCATGACCTGAGCCGAAGGCAGCGGCTTAACCCACTGAGCCACCCAGGCGCCCCAGGAGTCCAGTTTTCTAACTGATTACCGCAGAGCAAAGGTCAGCAAATCTGACCTACTCTCTGCTTCTGGAAGTAAAGGTGTTTGTTTTGTAAGTAGGCGCCATGCCAAGAGCGGATCCCAATGCGGGGCTTGAACTTGCAACCCTGAGATCAAGACCTGAGCTGAATCTGATTCTGGTGCTTAACTGACTGAACCATCCAGGCGCCTTGAAATAAGAGTTTTACTGAAACATAACCTGCACTGTGTCAGTGGCAGAACTGAATAGTTGCTACACAGACTATATGATTTTTCAAACACTAAAATACTTTCTGGCCTTTTAGAAAAAAAGTTTCAGCAGATGAAATCTACCTATACACTCAGAACTTCAACAAACTTTTTAGTACTTTGCTCTAAAACCTGAATGGACACTTAGGTATCACCAGACACATAGAGAAAGACTTCATCATGACAGGGGGAATACAAGGTAAGTGGGCAAAATAATAGAACGGATTATGTAGGAAATAGATGTGGCTTATTTATTTTTACATAATCTCTACACCCAATGTGGGGCTCTACAGACGAGTCAGCTAGGCACCCCTCAAAGAAATCTTTCTTTAAAACAAGTTGGGAGGGGCGCCTGGGTGGCTCAGTGGGTTAAGCAGCTGCCTTCGGCTCGGGTCATGGTCTCAGGGTCCTGGGATCGAGTCCCGTATCGGGCTCTCTGCTCTGTGGGGAGCCTGCTTCCCTCTCTCTCTCTCTGCCTGCCTCTCCATCTACTTGTGATTTCTCTCTGTCAAATAAATAAATAAATAAAATCTTTTAAAAAAAAAATAAAACAAGTTGGGAAACTCCATGAGAGAGAAAACTCTATTCTTACATTTCCGTGAGGTTGTTTCTGTTAATAAAGATTTTTATTTCTGATTGGTGAATGTCAAGAGTTAACATCGATTCCCATGTTTAAAATGAGTGCAGTCTAGGAGTTAAAAACCAAGTGAAGGGCCACCTGGCTTGCTTAGTCAGTAGAGCGTGTGACTTGTGATCCTTGGAATTCTCAGTTTGAATCCCATATTGGATGTAGAGATTACTTAAAAAAATAAAACCTTGGGACCCCTGGGTGGATCAGCCATTAAGCATCTGCCTTCAGCTCAGGTCACAATCCCAGAGTCCTGAGATTGAGTCCCACAAGAGGCTCCTTGCTCACTGGGAAGCCTTCTCCCTCTGCTTCCCCCGAACTTGGACTGTCTCAAATAAAATCTTAAAAAAGAAAAGAAAAAAAAAAAAACTTAAAAAACAAAACAAAACAATGAGGGGTGCCTGGGTGGCTCAGTAGGTTAAGCTTCTACCTTCAGCTCAGGTCATGATCCCAAGGTCCTGGGATCAAGCCTTGCATCGGGCTCCCTGCCCGGTGGGAAGCCTGTATTCCCTCTTCTACTCCCCCTACTTGTGGTCCTGCTCTTGCTGTTTCTTTCTGACAAATAAATAAATCTTTAAAAACAAACAAACAAACAAACAAACAAAAAGAGTATTTGTGGGGCCCCTGGCTGCCTCTCAGAAGAGCACGAGACTATCCATCTTGGGGCCATGAGTCTGAGACCCCTGTTGGGGGTAGAGATTACTAAAACCAAACCAAACCAAAACCAAAACCAAGCAGGTGTGCTTGTGACTTCATTCTCTCTGTCCCTGTTCTTAGTGCTTTTGAGTGATGGACAGCAACGTCTCCTTCAGTAGGCTGAGCAGATTAAATATTTACCTTGTAAAATCCCACACGACAGACGGACCTCAAGGTGTAGATTTGGGGCGCATGGCGGCAAGCCCGCTGTGCTACGGTTTGTTCTCTATTCCGGCTCTACTGACAATAAAGCTGTTAATTTTACCTCCATCTTTCAGAGTCCAGTTTATAATTCTAACCAGAATTTGAAGAAGTGAGGAAAGTGATTTATCAGCCTCCTTAAATCTGAACATATGATGCCTTAGCTGTGACTTGAGCTCAAGGCCTCCAAATGCCAAGTGAGAAATCTACTTTTTAATCTGACAGATAGGAGATATTGCATCCATAAAGTAAGAGTAAGTTAACTGTAAAGAAGAACAATCAGAAAACAAGAAGAAACTGAAATTTAAAATACGGCTGAAATAAAAAATGTAGAGTTAAAGAGTTAAAGCTGAAAAGCTCTCAAAGACGGAGCCAAGAGACACCTCTCGCCCCACCCACAGGGGGGCAAAAAACAACTGAGAAGCGTGTCTGAGTGGCGCAGTCGGCGTAGCCAACTCTTGATGTCCGCTTGGGTCATGATCTCCAGGTTGCGAGATGGAGCCCTGCATCGGGCTCTGTAAGGAATCCGAGATTTTCTCTCTCCTCTGCCCCTCCTCCTGCTCTTGGGCTTCAATAAATAAATTAAATAAAATCCTAACATCAACAACAACTGAGAAAATCAGTCCAGGAAGATTACCTGACTAACAGAAACTGCAGAGAGACAAAAGAAACTAAAGGGGGCCGGGAGGGGCGCCTGGCTGGCCCGGTGGGTAGAGCATTAATTCTTGATTAATTAATTAATTATTAATTAATTCATATTAATTCTTGATCTCTTGATCTTAGGTTCAAGCCCCATGCTGGGCATCCAGCCTGCTTGAAGAAAAAAAAAAAAAAAAAAGAAAAGAAGAAAACTTAGAAAGAAATTAGAAAAATTCTCCATAGCTAAGGACACAGATTAAAAGATTAAAAGTCTGTATGTACCCCGCAAAATGAATTTTAAAGAGCTCCATTAAGGGACATCATAGTGAAATTTCGAAATATGGGAAATACATAAAATATCCTTAAAGCTTCTAGAGAGGGACAACACAAGTTGTATACAAAGTTGTATTGTATACAACAATAGTATGGTATCAGCCGTCTTAATGGCAACAGCACAGGCTAGATGATGATGAAAAGATTTTCAAAGGGAAAATTTTCAATTCCGAATTTTAGACCCAGCTATCAATCAATTACAAGGTGAGAACAAAGACATTTTCAGACACCTAATGACTCAGCAAGTTTGTCCCATTCTGTTCATTTTTAGGGAGCTATGGCAGGCTATGCTCAAGCAAACGGAACATTTTTAGGCAAAAAGGAAGAAGGCATGGATTCCAGACACAGGTTCTGAATCCAACCAAAACAGGGAAAGGAAGAGTCTGGTACAATAACTTTGCCACAATCCTGGAAAATCGGTCCATACTGATGGGAAAGGTCAGGATAGCTAGAGGAAGGGCTTTCTTGACGGAGGAACAGGGCTGGGGAGTGGGAGGCAGGGTGGGGAGGAGACACAAATGAATGATACAACAGAGCATACAAAGAATTACAGATTTCTGCGTGGAACTTCTGTGAGTGAAAAGCAAAGCAATTTCACTGAAGGGAACTGAGTATACAAGAAAGGAAACATTCGTCTAGTACACTAAACGCGCGCTCTGACTGAACAATATTTACATAGTTTTCTATTGCATAAACTCTGATTAAATATAGTGATATCCATATTGGGAGAAGAGGGGAAGAGCATAAGAACTATGTCCTCGTCTTTCATAAAAAAGTTAATAGGTCATAAGATAATACATAGTCCAGAATTAATAAATTGTAATAGTATATTCTTTAGAAATAGAACTATGCAAAGAAAGAGCTAAAAAGAGTTCAAAGTGATTGCCTTTATGAACAAGGGATTATTTAAATTTAATTAGAAAAATCAGGGGCGCCTGGGTGGCTCAGTGGGTTAAGCCGCTGCCTTCGGCTCAGGTCATGATCTCAGGGTCCTGGGATCGAGTCCCGCATCGGGCTCTCTGCTCAGCAGGGAGCCTGCTTCCCTCTCTCTCTCTCTGCCTGCCTCTCCATCTACTTGTGATTTCTCTCTGTCAAATAAATAAATAAAATCTTTAAAAAAAATTTAATTAGAAAAATCAAACCAGTAAATAATAGAAACTGTATTATTGCATTAAAAGCCTGCCTCTTTGTAAAATTTATATCTTGGGATTGCTTTGTATAAAAGGCAGGATTCTAAAGATTCAACTGACAGATACAAGCTATGCAGAAGTCTACCGACACGTCTTTTCCCCTTTTTGAATAATGTCACATCTTCTGATTCCTTTCCTCACTTCAAATCATGGTTGTTCCTCATGGTCTGTCCTCCAGCTGAATCCAGTATAAGTCATGTTCTCTTCTGCGTGGTACCAACCCAGGAAGGCTGGTCTCACTGCGTGTAAGGAAATTCACACCTGTTCTCTCCTTATCACAATTTAAACAATATCCAACCAAAGCTATGTGACCAATGTACTTATTGTAAAGTTTTACAAATGAGGCCACTTCTCTCCTGCCGCCACCCCCACTCAAGTTATTGTTGTCTTTCACATGGACCTTATGGCCTCCTCTATCACTGTATACATTGTAGACAGTGAGCTTTTATTATTTTTTTAAAAGATTTTATTTATTTGTTTGACAGACAGAGATCACAAGTAGGCAGAGAGGCAGGCAGAGAGAGAGGAGAAAGCAGGCTCCCTGCTGAGCAGAGAGCCAGAGAGAGAGAAAGAGAGAGAAGGAAGCAGGCTCCCTGCCAAGCAGAGAGCCCGATTCGGGGCTTTATCCCTGGACTCCAGGATCATGACCTGAGCCTAAGGCAGAGGCTTTAAAACCCACTGAGCCACCTAGGCGCGCCGACGGTGAGCTTTTAAAAACACAACTCTGGGGGTGCCTGGGTGGCTCAGTGGGTTAAAGCCTCTGCCTTTGGCTCAGGTCATGATCTCAGGGTCCTGGGATAGAGCCCAGCATTGGCCTCTCTGCTCAGCAGGGAGCCTGCTTCCCCCTCTCTCTCTGCCTGCCTCTCTGCCTACTTAAAAAACAAAAAAACAAAACAAAAAAAAACCGCAATTCTGATTTCACAGATGCAAATCCCTATTCTACTCCCACCTATCTTCATTTCTTTAATGGCTTCCATTTGCTTTCAGGACGTCTTTAACGAGGTTTGGTCAGCAAAAGCATGATTGGACCCATCTACATCATCAGCTCTGTTCTGCTGTCTTGCTCTCTGCCATCCCTGGGAACCATGAGGCTTCATAGGCTGCACCGTCAATTGGGGATTCCCCTTGCATCCCTTCCTCCATTTATTTTTATCCCCTTAGAGTTCAGACCTCAACCATCATGTCCCTAAAGGAATGAATTGCTGGGAGAAATTAAAAGTCATTTCCCATTTCTTAATGGCTCAACCAACATTAGTTGGTATCTGTTAGGCTATTACATGTCAGGCTTTATCTGAGGACTGAGCAGTTTCACTTGGAGAAGACAGCCTTTCTCACCCCCCAGCCCTCCAGACTACTTCTGTGCTACACACCAGCATGGATTTTGTTACTTTTCCTCTCAAGCACTCACTTCAGTTGTTACTTACTAACCATATAGTTGTGTACTTTGTGGTTCATTTCCCAACTCTCTCACCGGAACACCGACTTACTGCCACTGGTCCAGCGCAGTCATTGCTTACGGTAAACACTCAGCAAATACTTGCCAAGTGATTAAATTTGCAGAAACTAATAGTAACCAGTGTCAGTACCAAGTGATCCCCAAGACAAATTGTTAGTATGACAGGAAAGAAGGATTCAATGTTTTTTGTTCTTAAAGATTTTACTTACTTGTCAGAGAGCGAGCGGGCACAAGCAGGGGGAGTGGCAGGTAGAGGGAGAAGCGGCTCCCCGCTGAGCAAGGAGCCCGATGTGGGGCTCGATCCCAAGACCCTGGATTCACTACCTGAGCCGAAGGCAGCCACTTAGGCAAGCCACCCAGGCGTTCCAGGATCCGGTGTTGGTTTTTTTTTAAGATTTTATTTATTTATTTGACAGAAATCACAAGTAGATGGAGAGGCAGGCAGAGAGAGAGAGAGAGAGAGAGAGAGGGAAGCAGGCTCCCTGCTGAGCAGAGAGCCCGATGCGGGACTCGATCCCAGGACCCTGAGATCATGACCTGAGCCGAAGGCAGCGGCTTAACCCACTGAGCCACCCAGGCGCCCCAAGGATCCGGTGTTTTAAGCACCGGAAAGGAGTGCAGAATGTAGCTTTCTTGAGCTCTCCAATGCCAAACATCGCCTCTTCACCTGACTAATCCACTCCTATGGTCGCACACTTACACCTCATTTCCAGAACCACTCCACCTCAGAAACCTCACACGTTCCTTCCTCTGACTCTATCGCCCCATTATTCCATGTCTGCCGCTCCCATTACACTTGCTTTTCCACTTCACGGAGGCCTCTGAACGTTGATCCTTCCCTTTTCTCTCCATCCAGCTCAATTACGCGCCCAGTCCGGGCGCGGAGAATCACCTGCTCTGCCGCGGGCCCTCCTGGAGAGAAATGACACGAGCGTGCGTTTGGGCATCATCACAGTTCCCCCCAGTGTAGCCAGTGAGGGACACTTCTGACCCACAAACCCGAGTATATCATACCTAGTTAAAGCCCAACCAACCTCTTCAATGTGGCGTGTCAGGCCCTTTGTGACCCGGCTTCACTGCTCCGCATTTCCGGACCCTGCGGTCTCTTTCCTGCCTGGCCCCTCTCCCTGAGAAGAGTCCCATTCGCTTCTCATTCTCATCCACTCATTTCTCATTGTAATTGGCTTTGCTCTCGTTCTTTCTGAATCTACTCTCCCTCAAGGTTACCCTTTACATTCCGAAAGGCAGGATCGGTGGCTTTTCAGTCTTGATCTTAGCGCTGCATTTCACATGTCGCTCTCTTTGTCCTTCTTGAAACTCTAACTGCTGGTTCCTGGATTCTTCCCATCCTTCTCTAAGCATTTCTTCTGTCTCCTCCACAACCTCACTGTCCTCCTGCTGCATCTTAAACGTTTGTAAGTCTCCAAGGTCCTTCCTCCGGCTCTGTGCTGCTCACTCAACAGCTGACATGCCGAGGAGTCCCAAATGTGGCCCCAGCCCAAAGCCTCCCACCGAAGGTGTCATACTCCCACCTTCTGGACATCCCCGAACATCCCAGAGATCCTCACCTCCAGCGTGATTAAACCTAGTTAACAAAAGTAGAGAAACATAATAGCTGTCCTTGATGCCTCTGTCTTCCTTGACCTCATTCAGTCAAGTCCTGCTCTTTTTTATTTTTATTTTTATTTTTTTATTTTTTTTTAAAGATTTTATTTATTTATTTGACAGAGAGAAATCACAGTAGACAGAGAGGCAGGCAGAGAGAGAGAGAGAGGGAAGCAGGCTCCCTGCTGAGCAGAGAGCCCGATGCGGGGCTTGATCCCAGGACCCTGAGATCATGACCTGAGCCGAAGGCAGAGGTTTAACCCACTGAGCCACCCAGGCGCCCCAAGTCCTGCTCTTTTTATTTCCTAAATACATCCACCGCCTCTCTGACCTTCCAGCCCCTACCACCCTCCTCATTCAGGGTCTCCCCATCTCTGAGACAACCGCATCAGTCTTCTCTTCTTGACGCCCACAAATCTAGCCGTCCACGTAGGAGCCAGAGTGAGCTTTCACAACTCCTTGCTTGAAGTACTTCCAATGCCTACATGGTAAGATTTCAGTCCAGAAAGTGTAATACTTAGCCCTTTCTATAGCTTCATCTTTTGATGTACTCCTCACACCCACAGTGCTATCCACACTTTCAGAATTCCATCCCCTATGTCCCTGCTATACCATTCTGATGATCCAAATATGCACAAAAGATAATTATGGATTTAAAAAAAAAGCAATCTCTTCTCAACATGAGGCTCAAACTCATGACCCTGAGATCAAGAGTCATATGCTCTAACTTCTGACTGAGCCAGCCAAGTGCCCCAATTATGGATTTCTTTAAATAAGCTCCTACAGAACATGCTAAGTGATTTTATTTGCCAAACTTAATATTACACTTATTTCTGTAACACATGGCTTCAGACTGTGTTCTGAATTCAAAGTTAATACTCTTTTTGCCAATTCAATTGGCAATTCAATTGTCTTCTACATCAGCCCCGGTAATACAGGTAACTAAAATAAAAACAGAACAATTAGAAAGCCACATTTTACCTTCTCTATTTATCTCATCGGATGGTAGGCATCTCAAATCGGAGACTATAAAGGGGATCTTTTGAAAATGTACAAAAAAATCCACATTTAGTCATTGTCTACCTTCAGCTCTTACAGGTGACTTTCCAGATGAATCTTCCTTGTAAGAACAACTCATCTGGGAGGGAAGAACCCTGAGGATTGCTCTTGGTACTAAGTAGGTATGTACAGGTGACCCCTTGCACAATGCAGAGTTTGAGACAATGACCTCCCCGCCCCCCCCAGTTGTGTGCAAAGTTTGACTCAAAAACTTAGCTATTAATAGCCTACAGTTGACCAGAACCCCATTACTGATAACACTACTGTTCAATTAGCACGTTTTTGTGTTATATGTATTTTATACTGTATTCTTACAATGACACTAGGGGGAGAAATATTAAGATCACAAGGACCATACAGTGAAGTCTCTGCATATTAAGAGAACTGCAAAGTTCAAACCCTGTGTGTTCAAGGGTCAACTATAGCTTGTTGATACCGGTTCACCTATTTGAGCCTCAATTTCTCTTCACCTATAGATTTCAAGGCAGATCACACAGGTTACTGAGATGGGAGTGACCACGTATCCCTCAAAATTGTACACACAATTCTTTCAATTTTCTAAGTAGAGATTTCATGGTTCTCATTAGATACTAGAGATTTGTGAATTCCAAAGTGATGAAGGACACCTGGATTAAGTGATTTCTCAGGGACACCAGGGTGGCTCAGTGGGTTAAAGCCTCTGTCTTCAGCTCGGGTCATGATTCCAGGGTTTTGGGATAGAGCCCCACATCGGGCTCTTTGCTCAGTGGGGAGCCTGCTTCCTCCTCTCTCTCTCTCTCTGCCGGCCTCTCTGCCTACTTGTGATCTCTGTCTGCCAGATAAATAAATAAAATCTTTAAAAAAAAAAGTGATTTCTCAGATCCCGCATATTGTATGATTCTATGTCTTTTTAAAAAATGGAATGTAGGGATCTACTATTGATTTGGGTTTTATATGACAACCTTAGATTATAATTACTTTTTCCTGTTGTTCTATGCTGTAAAGCTAGTAAGGTTAGGCCTAAATTACAATTCTAGGCAAGTTATGAAGACAAATTTACACTGCCATTTATTGTAGAGAAAAAAGGGTGAAGCCAGTAGTACTAGATGACAAAGTAGCACAAAGTAACTTTTAATTTCTAAAGTTCTAAATGACTGAGACTAAGGACTGAAAAATGTAATAAGATAGTAAAATGTAAAAATATGTAAAAGTACATTATGTATTTTTCTATGTATGTAAAAATACATAGAGCCAAAATTACATTCAGCAAAAACTGCAATGCCTATAAACTATATAATAAAAAAATAATCACAATATATCATCCACTTATTTCAAGCAGTAGATAGCAATATTCCTAACATGAGAACTTGAATCATAGGGCATGCTATTTAGGCTTCTTTCCCCTTCAGTTCATCTGTAGCTGTCTCTTGGCATTGGCTAACTAAAATTCAGAGGATTAAAGGCTTATCACCATCTTTCTTAAAACTGGACCGACCCCCTTACTTCATTTTATTATGGCAGCCCTGTTGGAGTTATGCAGGCTTAACAATCAATACTTTTGAATTTGGAAGAGACAATGTCTCTCAAACCCATAATAAATCCACATAAAAAGGATTACAAACTAGAAAATAACTGTTGTTCCTCTATTTAGAATCAACTATTTCTTTAAGACTCTAAGGACAAAGGACTCAGTCTCTTCCTAAAAAATTTGTAAAGAATAAAAGTCAGATGAAGAAATCTATAGATTAAGACCTAAAAGACATTTTTAGAAGATTGAAAATTTGAACACTAACTGGATATTTGGTGTTAAGAAGTATTAATATTTAAAGATGACATATTTAAAGATGAAATGATGTATCTGGGAAGTTTCAGAAAAATATGGAGAGTATATGGAGAACAGCTGATAAAAGCTTGGTCAGAGGGCGCCTGGGTGGCTCAGTGGGTTAAGCCACCGCCTTCAGCTCAGGTCATGATCTCAGGGTCATGGGATCGAGTCCCGCATCGGGCTCTCTGCTCAGCAGGGAGCCTGCTTCCTCCTCTCTCTCTCTGCTTGCCTCTCTGCCTACTTGTGATCTCTCTCTCTGTCAAATAAATAAATAAATAAAATCTTTAAAAACAAAAAAAAGATTTTATATATATATAAAAAAAGGGGCGCCTGGGTGGCTCAGTGGGTTAAGCTGCTGCCTTCGGCTCAGGTCATGATCTCAGGGTCCTGGGATTGAGTCCCGCATGGGGCTCTCTGCTCAGCAGGGAGCCTGCTTCCTCCTCTCTCTCTCTGCCTGCTTGTGATCTCTCTCTGTGAAATAAATAAATAAAATCTTAAAAAAAAAAAAACTTGGTCAGAAATTCAGAATGACTGAAACTAAGTGGTGGGTATGTTGTGATTCTCTAACAAAAAAATTAAAATCATTAAAAAAAATACTGATGAAGAGTGGGGAGCCTGGGTGGCTTAGTGGGTTAAGCCTCTGCCTTCTGCTCAGGTCATTGTGTCAGGGTCCTGGTATCTTGCCTGCATCAGCTCTCTGCTCAGCAGGGAGCCTGCTTCTCCCTCTCTCTGCCTACTTGTGATCTCTGTCAAGTAATAAAAGTCTTAAAAAAATATTGATAAGAAAAAAAATTGTGTGCATACTACATCACTGTGAATGACACCAGACACAAGTGGTCTCACCAAAGAAGGGTGGGTCAGTGGTATTCACTCAATTATCACACAAAACACACAAGGATTCTATGACCACTTGGTCAATAAACGGTGCAAACTGGAATCTGTTGGTCAGTGACCTGTCAGACCAAGTTTACGTTCAACTGTTTCTTAGGACCAATAGGACGAGGAAGGAGTGCATTTAGGGAAATCTTAAATAAAAATAATTACATCAACTTGTTTAAGTAATGAATAATGTGCTTCCTATGACAAAAATTAGCCAACGGGTTAAACAAAACTAAAAGTTTTAAAACGAGCAAGGCAAAGACCAAAAGTTTAAACAAGAAGGATTTTTGTAGAGCAAAACCTATCAAGTGCTTGAAATTACATGATCATTTCAAGTGAATGATCAAATGGGTTTTATATTTGCAAAAGTAACCTTATTCTAGTTTACATCAGTATTTTGGAGATGCAGACCGCCTGGGGGCTAGTGACAGGATGAACTCTGTGCAACCAAAAGTGGTGCTTGTAGGGAGAGAACCATAGACCTCCCTGGTCAAATTCACTTTCTAAATGACTGTATGAGAACTCTGCTCACTGCTCATGAAATCCACATTGGACAGAAAAGCTAGACTTACCTGTCTTCATGCATTACAGTCGTCCGTAATTGCCTGTGTGCTTCAGTTACCTGCTAACAATTCAAATATTCAACGTATCAACAAAGTAAGCTACATATTACTTTTTTTTTTTAAAATGTTCAGAATTTCTTCTATTAGAGTTTACTAAATTGTTTTCTGCATAGGTATTTTGGTATGGTAATTTTTAAAAATTAAAAAAAATTTAAATGGGTTTAAAATTACCCATTCTTTTTCAAAATCAGTAAAAAACAATTTAAATAAGAAAATACAAAAATTTCAAATTCATCTACTAAAAAGTGAAGAGGTATTTGGCAGGTTTTTTTAAAATCAAATATAACATCTCTTTTCAATACAAGTCAGTAAAATATGACTTGGCATATTACAGTAT